>NC_056739.1:601942844-602002844 GCF_019279795.1 Protopterus annectens | reverse complement strand
TTAGCAAGTTGGCTGGGGGCAAAAACACTTTTTTTTATATGAGATGATTTTTGAGCACTTGTGCTTGATCAGTATCAATTAGGGTTTGATATGATGACTATAGAATGAAATGTCACATACTAGTCAATAATATTGGTGTGCGTGTGTGTGTGTGTTTATTTTTTCAGTGTTTTGAAGCTTGAGCAGTTTTGCAAGATCTTCTGAATTTTCATTATATGATTATATAGGTGTAGAGTGTTTGGTCATTGATTGACATAACTGACCATGAAGTAAATGTGCACATTTGTCTGAACATTTAAATGACTGCCTTCTGTGCAGGAATGGGCTACTCTGTCTAGGGCTGATTGGCCTTTTGTGGAGGTTTTGGAGTCCAAATGCTGAGTGGAGACAAGGAAGAGTGTTTTTTGTTTGTTTGTTTGTTAAGTATGTTATCTTACATGAATATAATTTCAGCTACAAAAAGATTATTTATGAAATGAAGGACTATGAAGAAAAATGCATCTAACTCTTAATAAAAGCTATTATGTTCCACTTTTTTAAGTTCAAGTATAGATTTGATGGAGCAGTTTGTGTTCAGTTTTGGGTGCCAGTGAGCTTTTAGGTGAATCTGTCACCCTTGTTCCTTTTTCTCAAGTACAGCTCCTGGGTTGCCTTCAAGTGGGCCAATGTATAACTTTATCACCACATGGGAACCAAATTTCTCAATGTTTTTGCAGCCTAGAGCATGTCTGGTTAGAGGGTGTTTCAGATCTTTTAGCAGGATATCTGAAAAGTGTTTAGTAACTAACATTTAAGGCCTTGACATTCTTACCTATGTAAAATGCTCTACATGCTGTGTAAATGGCAATGTAAACTATAACCTTGCTGTTCTAGTCATCGCACTCTGTGTTGTAATCTCTTCTTTGAGATGGATGAAAGTAGGCTCTGGGTAAAGTATCTTATTAATGGACAGGGTTTCCATGGATGATGCTCCAGTTTTCACTCATGGTACATTTTATTTCCAGGGAGCTCCAGTTTTAGGGACGCTCAACCAGCAAATTCAATGGTTAAGAAGTACCAGTCTTCTCCGTGGAGTAATGTTTTTCCTTACGGATAGGAGACATCTTACGTCTAAGGCTGGATAACCTTTGTACCTCACTACAAGGAACTGTTCTTTTGTTTTCATTACATTGGTCCTGTCTATCTGCAAAAGAGGCAGGTTAGTTTTCAAAGACTGAGGGAATAACAACTGGCTGCAGCTATCTACAAAATCATCCTGCAGAAAAAGAAAAATTTGTGTTACATGTAGTGGAGAAAGTAACAACCAGCTTACTTGAAGGCAGCACAGCAGCTATGTTTGAGAATAAGGAACCAGAGTGGCAAATTCACCTAAATGCTTACTGGTAACTAGGACTGAAAACAAACCGCTCCATCAAATCTATACTTGAACTTAAAAAGAATGAACCACAACAGAATTTTTAAACTGTATTTTTCTTCACAGTCTTTTACTGCATGAATTAGCTGGGATTATATTCATGTAGGTAAACTACTAGAGGGCCAGGATGAAAAATATTAGGATGTCCAGCTAACAACTTCAGTGCTTAAGCAGTACCAGTTTTCTTTGTGAATACAGATTTTATATATATATATATATATATATATATATATATATATATATATATATATATATATATACACACACACACACACACACACACACACACACACACACACACACACACACACACATCCATACATATGATCAGAAAGAGAGAGCAGAAAATGAAATGACATCTAGACACATCTTAGGAAACATTGCAATCTTTTCAAAAAATCATCTTAAAAAGATCATGTTTTGTAACCATAATTCTTTTGATTTGGTATATCATCTTCTCCTGAGCCCCATTCATGTATATCATTCTCAGTATTATGGTGAGGTGCACTATTCAGATTAACTGCTCGTTGTTTGCCGAACACTTTTTCCTGCAGTTCAATGATGTCACGTCTGATGTCAGTCATCATTAGCAGAAGAAAGTCAAAAGAACCAGGTGGACCCTGTAAATAAGTGCAGAAAATAAGGACAAAACAATAGTCACATTTTAGATTCAGTAAGTTATTCAGCCTGTCTACAGCAAGTCAAGTTTGCTTCACAGCTAATAGCCTTATTGCATCAAATTTGTATTAATGCTAAATCTGATAAAAGTTATAGTGACATCATCCTTCTTTCTCATTTATTTCAAAGAAGACTGCCGTACCCACCCCACCCCACCCTGGTTGCACTAAACTTCCCCCTTTTGAGTGTCAAGCATTTGTTTTACTACTTTTGGTCTTGCTGCCAATAAAAATAAGACCTTTTCAAGAGATTTCCAAGCAAACTGAATTTCTAAGTTACTAATTTCAAGCCCTTCCTTTCAGCACGGAGTCTAAACTCCAAAATATCAGATTCTTCCCAAGTTCTTGTAGGTACCAGAAAAGCTCTCTCAAAGACATATCTCATCAGTTGAATGGAATGTCCTAAATCTGACATAGTGCCAGTTATCTAAAATGTATATAGGCAACCCCCAAACATCCGATTTACTATAATTATAGTGACAAAATACAACCCAGTTATCTACTAATACTAGAAAAGGTAAACAAAACAGCCAAAAATGGAGAGAAAAAACACTAATGCAATCTGAAAGATCAGTCATATCTCTTTCAGTGGATAGTCAGCCAGCTGCTACCATGGGCCCAAAAGGATGCCAGACAGCCAGAGAACAAGAGGTGTATAAAAGATTGGCAAAATCCTCTGCCACACCTTCAGTACCCCAAATGGCTTTCTGTTAGAAGTGTGAGGCTTGAAACTTCAAGTTAAGACCCTTTGAAAATCAAATGATGGTACTAAAACAATACAGTTAATTATGGAGCTCACTGTTTTATTTTTAATGTGTGTCTGCAGGAGTGCCTTTCCTCCCTGCGCTCCCTGTTATAGAGTTCTGTCTCTCCATACCACTGCTACTTATATACTTAAATACTAGTTCCATAATTATTGTTGTAACTGAGAGAAGGGGGGAGAATACTTTGACAGAGTACTCTTGGAATTAGTATATGTTCCACCTAGTCATGCACAAGTTCTTTTCTGAAGATCAGAGTTAAGATCCTTGGATTTTCAACTGGCCCCAGCCCAACTTATATGTGACCTTTAGCAAGAACTAAACTGCCAGTCGCATTTAATAAACCCATCCATCAGAAAGAAGTAACTGAAAACACACGAAATGAGGAAGTAAAAGAGGGGCACACAGACTTCAGCAGGGATCACCCCAAAGGGAACAACACCAATGGTGATACAATGTGACCATGTATAATCAACCTCCTGGCCATGTAAAGGGATATAATAAGCTAACTCCACCTAGGGATTATTAAAATCCTTACACAATACAGAGATTGAGTGAATTATTTACTGCAGTGTAAACTGTATGGAATCACCTTAACTTGCATTATGGTCGCCATGTGCCAGTACTGGTAGCTGTACAAAAAGGCAGATAATAAAAGTGTGAGTATACTAGTCTCATATACTCTTTGCTAGTGTTTAGCCAACTGGTTTAGACTGCAACAAAATGGCAGTTATATTTTAAAAATCCATTTGCAAGAATAAGGATAATTTAAGTATAAAATAAACTAACCGTAACAGGCCAAATACAGAAATCCAGGAATTTTTAGAAGTAGCTTACAATTTCTGCACCACTTAAATAAGCAATATCACCCTTGTAATATGACTAATCAATTGGATCAATGTTTAATCTGCTTTGACCACCACAGTGAAGGCACATAATAATGCCCACTCAAAGCACTCAGTGTGCAGCAAATGGCAAATTATGAGATTTCATCATCTTTTTCAAGCACCTAGTGGCCAAGGTCCAGGTCAATGTATGTCACTGTGCAAGAGTGCACTCATACTGATCATATACATATTCATTGGTAATATGTGTATGAACATTTGCCCTGGAATCCTCTTAGCCACACTGCCTCATGGTGCTGCATTTTCTGGTTTGATTCTGAATTGGTATGTACTCTATGTGGCATCTACACTGCATGTAATATCAGAGTCTGCATGAGGTTTTGCTGGGTACTCAGGTTTTGGTCAACATCTCAGAAAACAGACCATAACAGGACTGCTAGTGCTTCACATTTCCCATAGGTATACATGTTATGTATGTGTGTGTGCTATTATGTGCATGTGTACATGCATTGAAACAAACTGGTATCTCAGCCAGGATTTACTTACTCTACCTTGCACTTATTAGATGGCAGGACACATCCCTGCGCTCCAGTGATCCTGAACTGGAAAAACTAGGCTGTCAAAGAATGAAGCATATTATATATACTTCTGCTAGGGCATATGTAGATTTATATTTTCTTGTCATTATTTTAAGATCATCTTACCACGTTCTCTTTAATCCATTCAGCTACTTCTTTTTGTTTATTTTTATGTCACATGGGCAGAATTTCAAAAGCACAGGAACCTGACAACATCTGTAATTAAGTTTCTTGTAGAATATTCCAGAACTGCAAATGGAGGAGAAACTTGTTTATACATTTTATTAAACAGCTGAAACAGGTAGTGTGAACATTTTGATACGAATAACACAACCATATATTATGTAAGGGGAAGGGAAGTGATAAGTTTTTTATTCCCTTTGCAATATTAAACAAGGTGATGTAAATAAAGAGAAATAATCTATTTTGAAGCTGTTCTGTGTGAGCTGGACATGCTTTTGATAACTTTTCATTTGAGAAATCATGTAACTTACAGTATCACATATAAGGATACTAATTATACAAGTTTGCCATTACTGATGCAGACATGTCTGAATATATATATATATATATATATATATATATATATATATATATATATATATATATATATATATATATGCGTGTATATACTCTATATAGACTTTCTGGTTCTGAAGTTTCTGACTACTGGAGAAGAAAGAAGGCAGGCAAAGAATAGTTGTGTAAAATCTTACCATAACCATAGATGTTCTTGTCTTCTATGTTGCAGTATATATGGGTATTGTATTCCACCCATCGACCCAACGTCCAGCCTCTATACAAAAGCTTACAGCCACTATCGTGCTTGGGAGATCGCATTTAGGGTCTAGCAACATCAGCCATAAAGGGGACATCTGCATGTACCATCCTCAAAACAAGTTAGCCCTTTGAGGAACAGTAATCCTAAGGCAAACAGGAGCCACCCTAGTAAGTAACAAGTTGTAGGGGGAAGGCGGGAGGGACAGAATGCTGCAACATAGAAGAGAAGGACATCTATGATTATGGTATGATTTTACACAACTATTCTATGTCCTTCTATGTCCTTCTATTCAATGTTGCAGTATTCTTTACATATGGGAGAGTGCCGAAGCTCAAAAGGAACCCACAGAGGTGGAGGGAGTCAAGGAAGATAGTGAGAAAGCATTTTCCACAAATCCATGCAGAATCGCTCTAGCAAATCCTGCCCTGGACCTAGAGATAGTATCCAACTAGTAATGTTTAGTAAAAGTATGGACAGAAGACCAAGTACCAGCCTCCAAAATAGAATTAGTATCCAAGCCTTTAAAGAAAGCCCTAGATGAAGCAACAGATCTGGTGGGATGGCTTCTGACAGAAGATGGCAGAGATTTCCAATAAAAATCATAGCAACATAGAATAGCTTTAGAAATCCAAGATGAAATAGTTTGTTTTAAAACAGGTAAACCCATAACTCTGGAATGAAAAGACACAAAGAGCTGATCTGACTTCCTTATAGATTTTGTTTTATCCAGGTAAAATTTGAGTTGCCTATGTACATCTAAAGTATGTAAAATCCTTTCACTTGAGGATTGAGAAGAAAGGAAAAAAGGTGGGCAATTGAATGGACTGATTAAGAGACAACTCATTCACCACTTTAGGCATGAAAGAAGGGTTAGTTCTTAAAGACACTCTATCCTTGAGGAAGACCAAAAATGGAGGTGATGCCATCAAAGCCTGAATCTCAGAGACACTCCTAGGAGAAGTCAAGGCTACCAGAAGCACTGTTTTCCAGGTGCAAAACTTTAGAGGAGCAGAGGCCACAGGCTCAAAAGGAGCCAGGGTGAACTCCAAGACATAGCTGAGATATCAAGGAAAAGGTACAGGTTTTCTGGGAGGTCTGATATGTAGAATGCCTTTAAGAAAAAGTTTAACCTCCAGTCTGGAAGCTAATGGAGGCGTTAATGGCAAACAAGCAGAAAGAGCAGAAGAGTGGACTTTCACAGAGGAATATGACAGGCCACTTTTAAGCAATTCACACAAGTAAGAAACCGCTACTGGAATGTCCATAGATAGTGGATCTAGATTTCTTTTATGGCACCAGATAGAAAATATTTTCCATTTGGAAATGTAAGATTTCATAGTATTGGGTTTTCTGGCCTCCTGCAAAACCCTAAGCATGCCCTGTGAGGAAAAGGTGCCTAAAAGGGGTCAGAAGTATCACCCACAAGGTCAGCTGTAGAGTTGACAGATGTGGCTGGATCAATGATCCCTTGTCCTGTGTGAGTAGGTCCAACCGGTGAGGCAACTTGTAGTGAAGGCCTTTGTCTACTTGCAGAAGAAGAGGGAACCAATGCTGTTGTGGCCAAAAGGGAGTCACCAGCAAGATTTTTGTTTTGTCCTGCTGAATTTTCAACAGGACATTTTCAATGAGAGGGAAGGGGGAATGCATAAAGAAACATTCCCTTCCATGAGAAAGAGAGGGCATTCACCTTCCAAGCCAAAGGGTGAGGAAACCTGATACAAAAGAAAGGAAGTTGTCTGTTTAGAGGGGAGGCAAAGAGGTCCAGATGTGGAGTATCCCACTGGTGAACTAGATCCAGGAACACATCCCTGTGTAGCATCCACTCGTGGGATTGTGTCATGCATCTGCTTAATGCGCCGCCACTGACTTCTGAGCTAAGGTTAGGTGCACACCTTGCAGGGTTATTTTGTATTGGATTTCCAATTTCTATGCCTTGTGGGCTAACAAGCAAATAAGGTATGATTTGGTGCCCCCTTGCTTGTTATGCACCAGAGTACAGTGGTGTTGGAATCGTGGAGGCCATGAATCCAGGAAGTCTCAGAAATTCCCTGGCCGAAATAGAAGGAAGTTTTAGAAAGCTTTCCATGAAGGATGTAAGAGAGAGAACCTTGTCTGTAGGAAGGTAAACCATCATCCGATCTGTCCTGAACCTGCACCCTAAGAAAATGAGATCCTGAGATGCAGTCATACTGGATTTTTTTTTTTTAATTATTGTAAACCCTAAGCCCTGAAGAAAAAGATTGATTTGCACAAGGTTTTGTTTCAATTGATCCAAATTGTTGGCCAGAAAAAGAATAAATAGGGGCAAATTTGAATCCCTTGGACCCTCAAGAAGGCAATGGTTGGAGCCAGGCATTTTGTGAATACCCTTGCAGCAGTGGAAAGACCAAAAGGCAAGGCAGAAAACTGAAAGTGCAAAGAACCTACCAATAAATGTAAGAATGTCCTGTACTGAGGGTGAATGGGAATATGCAGGTAAGCATCACTGAGGTCCACAGAAGCCATGAAGGACTGAGGAGAAGTCATGGGTAAAAGAGTTTGCAGTGACAACATTTGAAAGGAAGGCACTTTCAGGATAGTGTTTAAGTGGGAGAGATCTAGAATGGCTCTCCAAGACCATCCTTTCTTGGAACTAGAAAAATTCTGGAGTAAAACCCCTTTCCTCTTTGTTCTAGAGGAACAATCTGAATGGTGCCTTGAGAAAGAAGTTGAGCTAACTACTGAGAGAATATATTAAATTGACAGGAAGGGGGTTGAGGAATACCAAGGAAGGAGGGAAAGTCTTCCAAGTCATAAAGTACCCTTTTTGGAACATAGAAAGAACCAGGAGTCCTGAGTGATCTCCACCCAGGCTAGAGAGTAAAGACAAAGGTGAACAGAGAGAGGTGTGTGACTGGGAAGAAGAGAATGGTTGTCACAGAGAGCTGGATCTGGCCTGAAAGGGCTGCTGAGATGGAGGAACAGGAGCAGCAGATTTTGATTGAGGAGGTCTCCTAGAAGACTTCTTAGACCTAGTACCAGAAGTAGAAGGAGAGGAAGATCAAGTAGGCCTCCTAACAAAGGATGGCTTTGCAGGAAAATTCTTATGGAATTTGGGAACTGGTGAGACAAGTAAGTGTTTCAAATCTTGGAGTTCTTTACCTTTCTCCTGCAAAGATTTAAAGAGTTCTGCAGCAGCTGAACCAAAAAGGACAGACATATCTAGAGAAGCATCAAGTAACTTGGCCTTTATGTCATCAGGTAAAGACTGAAGCCACAACCAAGAATGTCTTCTAAGGACAGATGTAGAAGCTGCAGCCCTAGAAGATGCCTCCATAGCATCATAGCTGCACTTAATTGAATATCTAGGTACCGGAGAAGATGCAGACAAAAGAGAAAGAACCTAAGATTTAACCTCTGAGTCTGGTAGCAGGGCCAAGGCCTGACATGCCTGAGAAAGCAAAGCCAAAGAATATCTGGACATGTCTGTCTTGTAATTAATGGCTCTACGAGCCAAGGTGGATGAAGTGTAAACCTTCTTACCTAGTTTCTCAAGAATTTTGCTTTCTTTATCAGAGGGAAGGAGCTTAGCAGAAGGAGATAAGTGAGAAGATTTATCAGAGACAATGGCGACCACAGCTGGGTCAGCTGAGGGGCATTTATAGAGAAAGTTACAGTCATCAGGAACTTTATAAAATCTATCCGTTCTCTTGGCAGCAGGAGCCTGGGAATCGGGGGTTTTAGAAGAGGATGCAAAAGCATCCAGGAGGAACAGCAGAGGGTGCAGGGACCTCCATTTGAAGTAGATCATAATAACGCTTTTGTTCTTCAGAAATCTGGGAACAATTCCATTTGAAAAATTCTTGTGTCTTATTAATAGTTTCCCCAAAAGAAGGCTCTTCAATAGGAGAATCTCCCCCATTAGACTCCTCCACAGGAGAAGCATATTCCAAAGGAGAAGTAATCTGGATGGAATATGCAAGGGAGTCTTCATCAGAGAAGGAATCCTCAGAGTCAGAGGAAAGGGCCTGAGACTCTGTAGCCTGCACAGAGGAAAAAAACCTGAGGCCCAGAAGCCTGCAGTGGAGAAAGTGAAGACAGGAATAGGAAGAGAAGAGCAAGGCCTCAAAGCCATCAAGGCCTTAATAAGACCGTGTGAGAAAGCATCCCAATCCAACAGAGGAGTGGAAGAGACATTCGGATGTTTTGCCTTTTGCTTCTTTTTTACATGTCTGAGAGAGGAGACAAGGAAGAGGAGCCGGATGTAGGCCTAACATCCAGTTGATCCCTAGATGGAATAACGGAAGTGTTACCAGAGTCCTCCAGCAAAAAAAGCCGTGTTTCCCCCATGTCACCCCAAAACAGACATCTGCATAGCCTCGGACATGCTAGGATCTGCACCCTTGGTGGTTTTCCCAGAGGTACTCGCCGAAGGAATGGACCCTCCCGACCTCCAAACATACCACCGGGTCTTCACCAACCTCAAGGGGAGTGTTGGAGGTGGAAGGTACAGCTGAAGAGGATTTAGGTTTTGGTTTACTGACCTTCCTGTTTAAACACGGCTCAACTGAAGGACACGCAGAACCCTCCATCCTGTCTCTAGCCAAATGTTTCAGAAGTTGGTTCATGAGATAAAGATTTAAGGCCATAACACAGCTATGTAAGGTTGTTGGCATGAAGGCCTGACAAACAGAACAGGAATGGTGACCGTGGCTAAGCCCCAAACAGAAAAAACAAAGGTTGTGGCTATCTTTATGTGGAATCTGCCTTCCACACCTATACTTGCCCTTCCTGGATGACATGAACAACAGCAAACAGCAGTAGCAATAAAATAAATCCCTAGTGGGGTACTTATCTGAAGCTGGCAGCAATACAGATGGAATCTGACTGCAGACCATATGTAAGAGTCAACCTTCCGAATGGCGGCAAAAATGTTCTGCCCATGGTACATGCAGCCATCCCTTTTATGGCTGACGTTGTTAGACCCTACATGCAACAGTCCATGTACTGCCAGTGGCTGTAAGCTTTTGTATACTGGCCAAACACTGGGTCAATGGGTGGAATACAATACCCATATGTAAAGAATACTGCATTATTGAATAGAAGGACATCTGTTGTCCCAAATTAGGTGGTAGAACTCTTGGGCAAGAGATTACTTATCACAGTGGTTTATTTCCATTCATACCCAATTTAAAAAAAACCTAGCATTTTCTTATTATTCATCATGTCATGAAGGAGAGCATTATGCATTTACTGTAGAAAACTGTCTACACAGTATATTTTATATACTTATTTAAATGATTACTGAACTTTTCTGTTAGATCTTGTACTTAACTTCGAACATTTTTACTGTTACTCTTATTTTTGATCTTTTGTAACCTTCTCGAGCAAACCTAAATATGGCCCACATAGATCAGTATGATACCCTTTTCAACAAATATAAATAAATAATAAACCAATCAAATGAATACATAAAAAAGGATGACATGCTGATAAACTAGGAAGTCTTGTCTTTTAAGTCCCTGACCCTGCTTCAAGAGTCTGAAGTGAAGTGCCCTATTGAAAAATCTGTAAAGTAGATGACATTCTGCTACAAGCTTGATTTACAAATGTTGCTAAAAAATAAACAAATTATACAAAATATCTTCAGAAGAACATTCAAGTAAAAAGAAAAGCATTTATATTTGGAGCCCCCCCCCCCCACCAACACACACACACACACACACACAATGTAATCTTTGCAACAGCCATATTCACAGCTTAACACTTAGACAGATATACTCATGTTTGTTTCTGTCATGCAACATGCCATTGGAGCTAACCTTGATGGTAACAATGTCAATCAAGTTGTCTGATCACATTCAATCTCTGAAAGGCACTTCAGCCACACTGATGCAAAGTGACAAAACTTGCAATAAAGCATCTGACTTCTATGACCCATGAATGCCTTCTGGCTAAAACTTTGGGTTTGGTAGTATATTTACTGATGTACTGTCAAACCACCCATAGGATGATTCTAAAAAGAACATCTCAATTGCTTTACCTCTACTGACAAACAGTTTGTGGTGGGATACACAAATGCAGAAAAACAGAAGTTCCGACCAACATGGCAGAGTGTACATAAAATTAAATTCATTGGGTAAGCACTTTCACGGACCTAGCTGCTTCACCAGACCAACTAAAACTAAATAAAACAAAGCACTACTATATACAAAAAGGTCAACAGGCCATAAACCAATAATAAAACATTAAAACAATCTGTTCAATTAATGAGCTGGCTTGTGACCCTACAAAATGAGTTTTAAAGGAACAGTACCATTCAGCATGGGTGGTCTATGAGCATGAAGGGCAATAATCTATTTAACTTCCATCTCTTCCACCCAATTAACAATATCACCATCTTGAATACTCCTACTCCTGCTAGGATACAATCTACCAGCCTCTGGAAAGTTGCTGGGGCATTTTTCATCCCCAAGGGCATCTGCATGAACTCATACAAGCCAAAATGAGTCCCAAAGGCTGAACTCTCTCTAGCACTGGGAGTCAAGGGCACCTGCCAGTAACCCTTGGTAAGATCAATAGTGGTAGAATACTTAGCCCCATCCAGATGGTCTAGGGCTTCATCTGTCCTAGGCATGGGGTAAGCTTCTGACTCTGTGTGACTATTTAATTTCCTGTAGTCCACACAGAACCTGCTGTTGCCATCCTTCTTTGGTACCAGCACCACTGGGGAGGGCCAGGGACTGCTGGACTCCTGAGTTACCCCTAGTTCCAACATTTCCTGTATCTCCTCCCTTTGAGTCTATTTGACTCTATCAGGCATCCTATAATGGGCCTGCTTATTAGGCCTTTGGGGTCCTGTATCCACATGGTGCTGCACCAGGTGGGTACACCCTGGTTTCCCAGTGAACATGTCCCCAAACTCCTGTAACACTGCTTGGATTTCTCGAACCTGGATGGAGGATAACTGCTGGGACATTGCTACCATTTCAACTGAGGTGTCAGTCTGAGCCTCACTGAGGAGATCAGTCACCAGATCCACCTCAGACTCCTCCTGCCATCCAGTGGAAATTCTCAGCACAAGGACCTCCCTATCATGGTAAGGTTTCATCATGTTGACATGATACAATTTGTTCCCCTGCCTCCTGCCTAGCAGTTCTCCCATGTAGTTAGCATCACTGACCTTCCTTACTACCTTGTAGGTCCCTCCCAAGCTGCCTGCAGCTTGTTGTGTCTGACAGGAATGAGAACCATTACCTGCTGCCCTACAGCATACCCTCTAGCTTGAGCATTCCTGTCATACCAGACCTTTTTCTGCTGTTGGGCTTCTGCCAGGTTCTTCAGGGCCAAGCCCATGAGTTCCCTGAGCCTTGTCCTGAGGTTTAGGATATATGACACAAAAGACTCCTTGTGGGATTCACACTCACCATCCCACTCATTTCAAATCAAATCTAGAGGTCCCCTCACCCTCTGCCCATACAACAACTCAAAGGGTGAAAACCTCTGGATTCCTGGGGAACCTCTCTGTAAGCAAACAACAGATGGGGCACACATTTGTCCCAGTCCCTCTTAAACTGGTCTGCAAATGCCCGTAGCATGGACTTGATTGTAGAGTTTAACCTCTCAACAAGAACATTAGTCTGGGGATGGTAAGGGGTGGTCTTTAGGGGCTTCGCCCCACAGTACTTCCACAGACAAGCCAGCAGGTCTGACATGAAATTGGCACCTCTGTCAGTCAGTATTTCTTTTGGGAAACCCACCCTGCTGAAAATCTCTAACAAAGTATTTGCCACCTTTTCTGCCTCAATGGAGAACAGAGCCATTGCCTGAGGGTTTCTAGTAGCATAATCTACTACCATTAGGATATATGTTTTCCCTGTGGAACTTGGGGTACTCAAAGGCACTTCAATATCCATAGCTGCCCTCTGAAATGGCTCCTCAATCACAGGTAAAGGCATCAAAGGAGCTTTCACCTTGTCTCCTGCCTTGCCTATATTTTGGCACTGCTTACAGGTCCTGCAGTACCCTGTTACATCTCTGGAAATCCCAGGCCAATAGAAGTTATTCATAATATGTCTCTTTTTACATTTTATGCCCATATGACCTGCAAAGGGAATATCATGGGCTATGGCTAGAAATGCCAGACGGTAGGCTCTGGGCACTACCAACTGCTGTATTCTCTCACCCTCTAGCCCTCCTTCAAGGGTCCACTCTCTATATCGTAACCCTCTGTCCCAGTATACAGATTCCTCCTTCCTTTAAGAATCAACTGTCTCACTAGCTACCTCCATCAGGCCTTATAATGTAGGGTCTGAGAGCTGAACTTGTCTCAGCTCTCTCTTTGTAACCTTTCCCAGCTCCCCTTCCACAGGAAGTCTGGCATCCACAGACAGCGGTGCCTCACTATCAGCCTGGTTACTACTATTCTACTACTCACCACTACCCTTTCAGTCACTCTGTCCAAGGGAACATCAGTATCCACAAGCAGCTGTGGCTTACCTTCAGTCTCACTGATACAGGGTAGCTCCCTCCATGAAGTAACCACCTCACCAGTCCTGGCTGCAAGTGTACATTCTGTCTCGGTCTCCCCCAGGATACCAGACCCACATGCTTGCTTCAAAGCCTGACTGCATGTAACTGCATGCACACAGGGTGCTGCATTATCAAAATCATTCCCTATCGGGACATCTGCAGGGATATCCTCAAACACACCGCCTTGCTTCCTTCCCTTTCCACCCCCCACTCAAGGTGAACCCTAGCCAAAGGTAATTGGAATGGGGTCCCTCCTAAAGCTGTGACTGGAGTAGACTGCCCAAGCAAGTAGTGCTGCTCTTTAACCATTGCAAGCTTCACAATGGTTAGGTCAGAGGCTGTGTCTCTCTTAGCCATGGCTCCCTTCCCATTCACTAAGATAGGATATAACCTCTTGTGGTAGTTTGGTACCCTTGTTGTCTGGAGACAACCTACTGTTGGTATTTTGTCATTCCCACTTACTGCCTCTCCCACCTTTTGTTCCCCACCTTGCCTCAATGGCCATCTATATGCTACATGGGCCCACTGGTTGCATTTAAAACATTTAACCCTTGGTCCTAGACATGTACCTGGACTAGTGGCTTCCCCTGTTACTGACATACTCTGTTGGGGTAGTCTGGGCTGCCCACCATGGGTTCCCTTAGACCCATGAGCAGCACTGGGTGTCCTTTCCTGTGCAGTGATGCCCTGCTTGCTAGGTATAGGTCTCCCTTCTTCTATAACCCATCTGCAGCAGTGCATTTTCAATCAGCTAACCAGATTCTCATGTCCTCAGGCAAAGTGCTAAGGGCTTGTTCCCCTCACCAAAAGGTCTGCCAGCCCTTCAAAAGTGATGACTTGACATCCACACACCCACCTATGAAAATAAGTGCTTAGTTCAGCAACATATTCACACAAACTTTCATCTGCCTTGCATCTATGCTCACAAAACTTTTTCCTATACGCTTCAGGTGTTAACATAAATCATTCTAAAAAACAGTTCTTTACAATATTATAATTCAAGCAATCAGTATCAGACAATTTAGAAATAGCAGTTACAGCTTTATCATGGAGTAAGGGGGTCAGGAACCGTACCCAGAGCCCTTGGTCATCATTGTACTGTTTACATCCCCTGTCAAACATATGAATGAAACTGTCAAAATTATTCCTCTGTAAATTGTGGAAGAAATGTCCTGGCCTTTGTTGCTTCTGGGGTTCGGTTACTCCTTTCCCCATTACCTCCATGATTCTGGCGAAGAGTCAGCATATCCGTTTCATGTTGTCTCTGCCTCTCTTTCTCCTCACCTTCCAGGCATCACAGTTTCTCATTTTCCTCAGCCTTCAGACATTGCAGTTTCTCAATTTCCTCAGTCTGTAGATGTCACAGTCTCTCAGCTGCCTCTGTTTCCAAATGCTTGGCCTCAAGCTCAAGTCTCTTTAACTCCAGATTGATTTTTAAGTCCTCTGTGGAAAGGTTGAGCTGTCCATACTCTGAGAGTTGTACATCTCCAAGACCAGTCTGACTGTACTCCTAGTTGCTATTCTGCGATGCAGTTGTGACTAAAGCTGCAATTATGTCTGCTTTAGTCAGGTTGGCATGCACCAGTCCATTAGCCTAGCACACCTCAGCCAACTGGCTCCTTATCAGCTTGCCATACTCTTCTGCTGACATGCTTGCCTGTTCTCCATAACTAACTAAGCTAACAAAAAAAATAAAACAATTGTGATATGGACTCTGAATGTTCACTACGTGGCTGACTGAGAGTACAAACATCTTCAGTAACCACTGTACACAGGCTACAAAAATTCAATTTCCACACCACTACAAGCCAATTAATATGCAATGTTGTTATCTCACCACAGTCAACCAATTAATATGTGATGTGGATATCCCACCACTTCTAACCAATTAATATGTGACACTCCTGCACTGGCCCAGTAATCATCCACACCACTGGCAACAGTGAGATACATACACAATTGGAGGATGACAAGTACACACACATTAAAGTACAATTTCCCTTAAGAGCACACGGCAATCACAATCAGTCTGGGGCTGGTTTCTCCCTCTTTCTCCAGATCCCCAGTAAGACTCCCCAGTTGCACAGCTATATGCTTAATATCTCAGCTGAGGGTCAAGCCAAAACTTCAGCACCCTCTCTGTCCAACCAGTGCTCCGTGTCCCTGCCCAAGTAGCTGACACACACACCCACTTTGAGATTTGATTTATATGCAAACACACACACACACACACACACACACACACACACACACACACACACACACACACACCTGGGGAAGGCTGACACAGGTTTACTAGCTATGCCCCCTTCTGCCCAGACTATAAGGTAGTTATCACTGCCACCAACCCCTACTTATCAGCTACTTAAGTCCCTTACAAAGGTGACCAATCCTACTGTGTTATGTTACTATTATCCCAATGGTAAGTGTGACCAAGACTAAGGCTATTTAGGAGTGGCCTGTACAGTGTCACCAAATACATATGCAGGTACTCTAAAAGCTTAAATATGTCTCACAAATATCAGCCACAAAGATAGGTTTAAATATATGTAATAATAAATAGTAAAAGAACAAGACAATACTCAAACAACACAGTAACTACAGAGTTCAGAATCACAGGAAATATCTCAAATAAATACAGAAAACATCTAAACTAATCGTTACTATATTCTTATGGGAACATGCCAAAATCCTGAAAGATCAAATTTCATATGGCAGAGACCATATGATCGAACTTTCAGAATCCTGACATTGTGAACAGAGATCTGCATACAGCGTGGAACAGGAACTTTCCCTTTTCAATGCCGTGGTGCGATCTCGAAGTTGGAATATTAAGTAGCAAGGGTGTGGGGAGTCTGCAGAAACATTTAATTTGTTGTTTTTTTTTATTTATTTTGGAATTTCGATATTCTGAAACATCAATCATATGGTCTCGATCATATGAAATTCGATGTTTTGAAATTTCGAGATTCTAAAGTGAATCCATTCCTATCTATACCTAAAAGAAATTATTATACCCTAGACTTACAGAGCAAAGCAGATGCAAAAGTGCTGAATGGATGTTTCTACGTCTAAGACAAGATACAAAATGCGCAGTCTTTCTCTGAGAGAGTTCTTAAATTACTATCATTCATTACTACTGGGTCAGCTTGGATAACACCACTCTTTGTCACCTACCTTCATTTTCCAGGCTCACAGATACCAACAGAATTTTATCATCTCTGTGTGAGAAGTACATATCTCTCAGATGTTTGCTCAGAATTGGAAGTTGTAAAACAATTAAACACTTTTACATTTGAAACCTAGTAATTATTTCTCTTTCAAGACAATAGACAAACCTCTAGCTCTAGACATTGTGTCTGCACTGAGCTAAAACTGAGAGATAACACAATCATAAAACATTTTGATTCCAACTTATTTTCTTGAAGTTTTGCAAGTTAGCTCTGCATGTTCCAGCTTCTACTATTAAAACATACATTTGCACAGGAATATAGTATATATACATTTCTGTTCTTTTCCAGTAGGGTACACTGTGGTTACATTCTTGAAGCTCAGTACATAACATACAGTTCTCTTACATTTGTAAGATAAGCATATATTTGTCTATATTTTTCTAAACATGTCTGCCTGAGTTTATCACTCAGTGATGTATGTACTGTCTCATTTTTGGTATGTGGAGCGTTTCTCCCTGGGCCTCCGCTGAAAATGGACATATATCCAGTTGGACTATCCCGGTCAACAAATGTAAAACAAAATAAATAAATAAATAAATAAATATGAATCATATTAATATTCGCAAATGACATATGATTATTTAGAAAATTCCAGATAGCTGGACTGGCAGTGTTACAGGGCGGTTCGTTTTACCCACATAAAAACTTGGGCACTGATTACAAATGACCTGATAAACTAAGTTGGAAGATTTACAATCAGTATAAAAGCTTGGTGTAAAAACCTTCTTAGTTACTGGATGTACAAAGCTTTTCTCTTCAGAAATAGAACAACAGGCTTTACATGACTGGCAAGGGTACATCCCCAGACTATCAGAGCATGCACAACTGCCATAGATATCATCAAACATACTATAGCAAAGAAGTCTTTTCAAGGAAGGCTTGTTCCTAAATATATAACTAGGTTTATCTGACCTTAACATCAGCCAGGAGCAGAGCCCAATGCTTACTCACAACATTATATACAGTGCAAATATCACTAGAATAGGTCAGAGTGATTCTAGCAATTTTAGTATGACTTTGCAAGCTAGTATGTGGTCTCCTATTCTTAGAGAAATAAGGGTGTGCAACATTTCTTCTGTCAACAGCAGCAACACTGGGATGTTTATCAACTTCAGCTAATGAATAATCTCTGTCAATAATATTACAGCAAAGATCATCTACAGCCTGCTCATAGGTAGCATCTTCTGTGTGGAAACTAGACATCCTATATGCCTGCCCCTTCACAACATTCAAAAAATATACTTTGGGTGAATGCTGCTACAATGTAATAACCCATTCTTCCAACATGGTTTCCTTACAGGGCAGTTCCTAAGGTGCCATCACCTTTCTTGAAAACATGAGCATCAAGAAAGTCAATTGTGTCCAGTAAATAATGCAGTGGAAACTCCAGAAAAAAAGAACTACTTTCCAGATATTGCACAAAACCATGCAGCATATCTACAGTACCATCCTATAAAAGACAGATGTTATCCACAAATCTGCCGTAGAGCTTAAGATGGCAGAGGAAATTATTATTAGATAAAATAAATTTTTTCTCCCATTGTGCCATTACAGGAATCAGTTCTGGAACCTCTACTGTTTGGAATGTATTTCTCTGAAGTACAAGCAAAACCTAAAGATCTGTGGCTGACAATGTTTGCTGATGACTGCAAACTGGGAGCAGTCATAGAATCTCTAAATTATGTCACCATCCTACAAGAGGATCTTACACCAACAAATGATTGGTGCCAAAGTCATGGCCTTAAACTTAATGCAAAAAATGTATTATTATCCCTTTTGGTAAGAACGATATTCCTGCTAACTAACACATCAGTAGCAACACCTTAAGTACTTACTCAGTGGTGAGAGACCTGGGACCAGTTCCATTAGTGAGCCAGTCAGTGACCCATCTAATGATAATAAGGGTTGACACCTAGCTGGGTGAGTTTGTCAATGATGCTTGAGTGGGGGATAGTGTCAAATGCCTTGGCTAAGTCTATGTAGGCTATATGCACAGATTTCCCCTCATCCAGGGCCTTGTTGTCTGTCTCGAAGAAGTCCACCAGGTTTAACAGGCATGATCTCCCTTTAACAAATCCAAACTGAGTATGGTCAAGTGTTTGGAGATTACCTATATCTTTGTTGATAAGGTCCATGATGATTGGTTCCATAGCTTTGCAGATAAGGCTGGTCAGGCTAATAGGTATATAGTTCCCAGGGTCAGTGGAAGCACCACCTTTGTGCAAGGGAATAATGGTGGCCATTTTCCATTCAGCTGGGACAAAGCTGGTGCTTAGACTATGACTGAAAAGAATACCCAATGGTATTGGTAATTCTTGTTGGAGCCCATGTAGGATGCAGCCTGGGATGTTATCAGGTCCCATAGATGCTGTGTTCCTGGCATTAGAGAGGGCATTTATGACCTGCTCTTTAGAGATACAAAGGTAGGGGACAGGTGGCAGGGATATCACGGGGTACGTGTGGTGGTGATAGGGGAGTGAAGTTTTTACAGAACCTGTCAACCACCAGGTTAGTTATGTGCACAGGCTTATTACATGTGGTATCATTAAATACCAGTTCAGCACAAATCTGGGCCTTTTCTTTTAGGTTACAGATGTAACTAAAGAATGCCTTATGGATGCCTTTAGTTAAGGAAGCTAATTTGGATTCATAGTTTGATTTAGAGGACTTCACAAGACGTCTTCTCGCTTGTTTAAGTTGATGAGGGAGGGTTTCCAGTTTAGGGCTCGCTCCCCCTTACTCTTAGATACCAATTTCTTCCTCTTATTGTAAAGCCTGTTAATGGCAGTTGTCCACCAGGCAGGTTTTCACTTTCTTGAGGAGCTTGTTTTGGTCCTATCAGGTACAGACAAGTCAATGCAGTTATACAGGTGTCTGTATTAGCTGCCTGTCAGGTGCCAGAATCCATTAAGTCACTCAACCACAAGTACCAGTATGACTCTGTTATAGTCCATGTTGGGGTGAATGACTTCAGACATACCTCACTGGAGTATATGAAGAGAGCCATGACTGAGCTCTCAGATCATGTGTCATAGACGGATGTATCCTAGCCTTAAGCAGCATTGTACCTTCTCCAAAGATGATGCCACAATGCAAACAAAAAAAGATTGACTTTAACAATTGGCTTAGCTTCTGGTGTCAGTCCAAGGAGATCTGTTATCTGTCATCCTGGGAAGACATGGTCGACAGGCCATGCTGCTTTTCCGGATATGGTCTCCACCTGTCTCATTTAGGCTTTTGGATACTGACAAAGGCATTAGCCACCCCTGTTGTGCCTCTTTTAGGCAGTGTCAAAATAACCAACCTCCTAACATAACAAAATCCTCTCTGGATAAACTCAAGGTACTGCTGCTTAATGCTTGGAGTCTAAACAAGAAGCTGCACTCCCTGGAAGCACTCCTCACTTTGAAAGATACTGGCAACTGTGCAGTCACCAAGACATGGTTCAAAGGCATGGAACGCACCTTGGCCATACAGGGCTACAATGCTTTCCATACATTCAGACCACAAACTGAGCATAAAAGAACCAAAGGAGGAGGTGTATCCAAGACTGGTCAAACCGTATGACTTTCTTGAGTTGCTCCATGTCCAATTAACTAAAGGCAAAGCCCCCTACCACATCTTAGCTAGCTATAGGTCCCCATCATGAAATGGGAAAAGCCTGCTTCATACCTGGACTTACTGGAGTCACTTTCCATACACCCCAACACCCTACTCATGGTTGATTTTAATTATCCTATCATTGAATAGGAAACATACATGACCACAAACATGCTGGCTCAGAAATTCTTGGACTTTGTTGATGCAAACACTCTGGAGCAGC
The DNA here is from genome assembly GCF_019279795.1 of Protopterus annectens. Taxonomy (NCBI): domain Eukaryota; kingdom Metazoa; phylum Chordata; order Ceratodontiformes; family Protopteridae; genus Protopterus; species Protopterus annectens. Next base: position 601,982,221 of record NC_056739.1, on the reverse strand, counting down.
TTATCCGCACACCCACAAGAGGCTCAAATGTCTTGGACATACTACTCACTAACATGGGTGCGCATTGCACCCCCCCCCATGTGATGTCCTCCCTGGTAAGATTGAACCATAAATTAGTCTTGTTTGATGTAATTATAAGACCAGATACCCCATCAAGCTCAAAAATGTTTAAGAATTTTTCAAAGACAAATTACGTCCTACTAAGTGATGGTATAAGAAGATTCAAACCCCCCTCAAATGCAGATAACACAGACTACTATGCAGGGGTTTACACCAATGCCCTGTATAACCACATAAGCAGTTGTATAGAATCAACTGTACCTAACTAGATTAAAACCAGGTCTTGCCAAAAAAACAAGCCATATTGGTGGTCCCCTAGTATAAACAGATTATACAACAAGAGAAAGAAACTGATGTCTAAGAACAAGAGGGAACTGTCTCAGCAAAGGAAGAAATCCCTCTCTAGCTTAAACAAACAAAGTAGAGATCTTGTCAATCCACCAAAGCTAATAATGAAGTAAAAATAGCCTTCCTAGCTAAGGATAATCACAAAGCATTCTTTAACTACATCTGAAATCTAAAAGGGAATACTCAGCTATACGTTGAACTAGAAGTGGATGACAGCACCCATACTCAACTGGATGTAATATCCAACCAGCTAGCTGACAGATTTGCAGCAAACTTCACCCCCCTGTCCCCTCCAGTCATCCCCAAGTTATGCCTTCCACCATTCCTCCGCTTATTACCTCAAGAGAACAGGTCATCTCAGTGCTCTCCAAGGCCAAAAACACAGCATCAATAGGACCAGACAACATCCCAGGTTGCCTTTTTAAACAACTTAAAACATGACGTAGCAGACCCACTTGGGTCCCTGTTTAACCACAGCCTACAAACAGGCTATGTTCTGGTGGAATGGAAGACAGCAACAGTGATACCTCTGAATAAAGGGGGACCATCAACCAGTCCTGAGAATTATAGGCACATAAGCTTGACTAGCCTCAACTGCAAGGCCATGGAAATAAACTTTATGGACCTTATTAACAAGGACACAGGTAATCTTAAACATGGTTGACTTCTTCAAGAAAGTCACCAAGGCCCTAGATGAGGGAAAGACAGTGCACACCACCTATCTTGACCTAGCCAAGGTATTTGACACAATCCCCCACTCAAGTATTATAGAGAAATTCTCCCAATTGGGAAATAATCCCTACATTACCAGATTGGTAGCTGACTGGCTCATCGACAGGACACATACTCTCAAAGTAGGTGACTTGATCTGTAGCAAATGACCAGTCACCAGTGGTGTGCCAGAGGGTTCTGTACTGGGCCCCTTACTGTTCAGAATTTATTTCTCCAAAGTCCAGGAAAACTTGGGCAGCCTGCAGCTGACCAAGTTCTCAAATTACTGAGAAATCACTGAGTCTCCCAGTGATGCTAATATGCTGTAGTCAGAGTTAATGCAATCAGATTATTGGTGGCAAAACCACGGATTAAAGTTAAATGCAAAAAAATGCATTATTATTCCCTTTGAGAAAGCTGACATCTCTGCTAATTACATTATAGACAGCATCCCCCAACAGTAGACCCAGTGGTATGTGATCTGGGTACTCAGGTTGATAGCAATCTGAACTTTGACCATCATGTATCCACAGTAGTAAGGAAATCCTTCTATGTGGCACATTATATAATTATTTTATACTCTGCCCTCATCAGACCTATAATTGAGTACAATGCTCCCTTTTGCATGTACCTCATCAGACACCTGCTGCAATTGGAGAAACCACAGAGGTTTCTCACCCAGAAATGACAGGGTACACAATACAAGTCTCACTCAAAAAGACTGAAAGCCCTGTCACTGTATTCTGTCTCCTACATGTTGCTAAGGAGTGAGCTGTGCTTGGCTTACAGACCAGTCTGTGACCAGGCCATGATGGAAATGCTACACATTGATAGATCAAACTGCATGAGGGTCACTCAATCCAGGGATCTTTACCTATCCTCTGACATGAACAAGTCATGTTCGAGGGATAGGTACAGCTCCCAGAGACTGCTACTGGAGCAAGCTTCCAATTCATGTGAAACAACGCCGCTCCCTGACCCTCTTCAGATGTAGCCTAGATCAATGGATAGGTGACCGCAAGCTCACTCCTTGGGTTGAGCTATTGTTCCTAGACTCTTACCTCTGCAAACTTCACTCACCCAACCACCGACAATTGTGGCAGCTCTGGATAGATATGGCTCATAAGAGTTCTAGGGTCGTTAGCCTAGTAACCTGCTATGAACAAGATCAATAGCCATATTGGAAGTTCTCTAGAGCAGATAGATTCCATGGCTAATCTGTTACTGTCCATGAAGCTTTAGCGTCACTAAATGAACTTGAACTGTATCTTCATGACTGCCAGTGCAGGGCTGAACTGGCTTTCTGTAGTGTTTACATTCAGTGTTAGAAGCTCTTGGCCCATGCAGAAAGTCAGGCAGCTCAGATTACATTTATTTATATGTATTGCTCTCCATGGCCGGCCACAGTGGTGCAGTGGTTAGCATTGTCGCCTCACAGCAAGAGATTCTCCAGTTCGATCTCAGCTGGGGTGCCTTCTGTGCGGAGTCTGTATGTCCTCCCTGTGGTTGTGTGGGTTTTCTCCGGGTGCTCCGGTTTCCTCCCACATCCCAAAGACATGCTGTAGGTGTATTGGACACTCCAAATTGGCCCTAGGTGTGAGTGTGTGCCTTCCGTGGAAGGTTGGGCGCCAGGCTGGCAACTCGACACTGTAAAACTCCACTGCCAATCTTGAGCGGACAGGTGATGCACTCTGGCGACCCCTAACCAGGAAAAGCCGAAAGAAGAAGAAGAATTTCTCTCCATGGAGCTTTTTCAGACTCTGTCTGGGAGAGGTGACTGGTTAAATGACTTGCTCAGAGTCACACAGTTAGGGAACGAAAGCTGAGGGTATCAAACCTTGCACCACTGGACCAGAGGAAACAGCTCATTAACAGCTCCTTAAATATCTAAGCCAAATGCTAGACCAAAACTATAACATTATATCAATGATGAAAGTGCTGGGTGAATGTTGATTGGCCAGAGGTCTCCTGCATTAAATTCTGTTAACAATTGTTAATTGGAGCTGTCAGTGTGAAGCAGTACATCATAAAAATGAAACCACTCTGATGATTACTGATGATTTACTTTATCTGTAGTAAATCAGACCACCTGATTCAATGATTTTAAGATGACACATATCTTTTCTTAGATACAAGCCACATTAATTTTATAAGAGAAGGTACCTTTCGCACTTTGTCACTGAGGGTCTACCAGATATAAAGCTGTACTGATTAAATGCATATTAATTAATCCTAATGGAAAACTGTTGTTTAGCATATAGAGCACTGTCAAGTCTTAAAAACTAGATATGCAGTGGCCAGAAGTCTAGGAGATGTGCTTCACTGATGGTAAGTGACAGTGAGTGAAATGTTATAAAATTGCTCTGTGAAGTTTGATTACAGATACCACACTGCACAATAGGCTTGTCTCAGTAGATGCATTTGCATTATCTTGAAAGTAGTAGAAATTATTTTCACGTAAGTGGCTAGATGTAGGACAGCCAATCAATCTCATTCTGTTTTACTGATTGGTACAGTGTGATATTTTTATTGCCTCTCTTCTACTCAAAATGCTGCACCATTTCTGTATTCCTTTTGGCTCTTCAAATAAAAAAATGTCATTGTATTGAAGCTTTATGTATTAATTTCTGTGTTTTAGAAGAATTTGCTGCCTTGGTAATAGATATATTTAGTGAAACCAGTGAGATTACATAAAAATTTCAGTATCATGGTATTTTCCTTGAATCCATACCAGTTTAATGTTAAAACTGACCAAAACAACAAGTAAAAATGCTGCACAGAAAAGCTACATAAACAAAACCCACTAAAAGACACAGACACACAAATCTTCTCTCAAATATTAAATTCCTCTCTAACTACTCCCTTCAGGCACAATGTGAAGAAGAAGAGCTCACAGCACAAGTGGCATGCAAATGCCTTGCTTCAGGTCATGTAGCCTAGTCCCCTAATGCCCAGTGCATACTGCCTATCATTTTCACTAAAGCATCTCTTCTCTAACTCCTAACATATCAGTACTCTAATGTATGTAAATATTGTACACAGTGGTTTCTGTTGACTACATCTGTAAATCATTTTTCTATTCCATATTATCTATACCTTTGTTTTTAGTGTACTCATCGCATAAATTAATTGTTTCCACTTGATGTGTGTTCACATTGTGGGCTGAGAATGAAAGTGCACCAGTGGGATCAGTGCTTTACCAAGTTAACAAATTGTATAAATAAATATATGCATACATTTTATGCTGTGGTCCGATCAAATGATGTGTGTGGCTTCTCACTCTATTTTCCATTTCTTGTTCTGCAGTTTGTCTATCAAAACAATTAGTACACTTATTTCTGAAATATCTCTTAGTGTGAATTGTAGCCTCCAGAAATGTTTTCAGGAATGTGGGCTTTTAGTTAGCAATGCACAGTAAACTGTGCTACAGAATGCTTTCATTCAGGAAGCTGTCCCAGTTCTGAAGAGTTTCTTTAGTTACTGCTTTTGTCTAAACAACCAAACTACTGTACGTTAAGTTAGTAATAGGGAACTATTTATCCATTTTCATTATAAGTAATACAGCCTTACCGCAGACATATTTAAATGTAAAATGAAAGTGGATATGTTTACTTAAAAACAAATATTTGTTATTATTAGTATATATGGCAATGTGAATTCCATACATGTGCTTAAAAAGATGAACACAAACTTAAAATGTATGCTTGTTCATCTTACTTCAGTATAATGTCATACATTTTAGAGTTACATGAGAATGACTATGTACAGAAGATAGTATGTGTAATGGTATTCAAAAATGCAAATAGTTGCATGAAATGTATTCCTCTACATAAATATTCAGTAAAAATATTAATTACACCAGTGGTATGAATTAAAAATTTACAAGGACCAGTTAATGTCTAGACATGCAATATAAAGGTTCACAAAACACATACACAAAGCATTGTGGTTTGCATGTTTTACATTAAACACTGCATCTCAAAGAAGCTAATTAGAGTGAAAACCTATTTCTTGTATTATACTTTTTTACAGAAAGGATGAAACACATTGATATTACGGCAACTCTCAGTTAAACAGCAACACTTATAAGATGCTGAAATGTATAAACATATAATTAAACAAGCACTTAACTGAAGGCTAAAAGAACAAAAACAAATTTAGACTCTGAAGTATTTAGCTGGAATTGGCATATAACTTTGAAAATAACCTATTCAAATCCTATACGAGTTTTGGTGTTTATTGTACATCATTAATGCAGTGAGAGTGTAAAGCTAACCAATTTACTGTAGTGACAAGATCAATTTCAGAAAAGAGATGAGTCACTGATCTGGTAAAAATGCAGAGCAAGACAGGAATGGAATACATTTTTGTGAGGGGACAGTGCTTATAAGTATGGTTACTACTTTAACATCCACTGCAAGCAGGTATAACAAAATTTGTATCAAATCAAATAAATATAAAATGGGTGTAATGTGAAAAATAGTATGTTGCAGAATATGCCAACATTTAGATGAATGTTATGCTCACAATACTTCAGGAAATAGATTGGCCTTATTAAAATGTGTTGGGGTGTCATCATGGTCCTTTGCCAGAATAGAAGAACTAAATAGAAATTTCTAATAAAAATAAATTATTAACTCTTAAAAAACTGTTACACTTTATGAAACATGAGAAATAAAATGTCTCACCGGCAGTCCTCTTGGTCCAGGAATCCCTTGTTCACCCTGGATAAAACGAAGCAAGATTTTTTTACTGCAGACATATGCTGGAGCTTTAAATCAATAGTTTGGTTAATGGTATGTCTTTCCAAATAGGAAACAAATGGCTTATAGACTTCATGCTGGTGCATTTCAGTAAAAAATATCTTTACTTACAGGTTATTCTACCATTCTCACCTCTATTTTCCACAAAAGTATGCCAGCTCTGTTGAAGAAGAGGAATAAATCACAGAGACCCAGATGATCCAAATTCCATTAGCATCTCTGGTGCTTCCTGTATCTGGAGGTAGAAGCAGTTATGATGAGACTATTTGCTCATGTCTCTTTGGGGAAAAGATCTGTGTCACTGCATGCTGTATCCTTTGCAATATGACCACATCATACAGGATGGTAGGGGGCTGTAAATTATCTAAGCAAGTGAACATTCACAGCAGAAGTGGCTCCTGTGCTTAGTTTTCCCTTGCATCTCATCAGCAGCGGTAGTGGAAGTGGGCTACTGTCACCCCTGGATTTGATTGAGGGTTAAACACCTGGATGATTCTGTCTGAATAGTTAGGTTGGGAGAGGGGTAAAGCTTAGGAAGAACCACCTTGGACATTAATCAGCCATAAATGGAGAATTCTCCACCATGGAATTGCAAAAAAAAAAGTCACCAACATAAGTGATTGCTCAAAAATTCCATTTCCTTTCATTGCACTTCTCTAATAATTATGTCAAAGCCACTGCATTTTTATTGAGGAAATATGGAACATTTATAATCAACTATAACCTCCTTAAAGTAAATTTATTACTGTTGATCCTATCTCAAAATCCAGATGCACAAGAGCTGAATGGTAAAATAGTCAAAAGGTCTGAGAGTGACTTTATGTAGAAGTACTTTTCGCAGGAGATGGGCAAACCATTCCCAAGCTCACCATTTAATTACTAATGCATTTTAACTCCTAAGCAATACAGCCTCAGGGTAAATACTTAGGGAGATATATAGTTTCTTTTGAAAATCAAGAAACTGTCTTTAATCTGATGGTGTATGACCTCAGAGTTAGAATATATTAGTAGGTAGAAACAAGACAATATTATTTCCCCTGTTTGCTAACTATTGCCTTATTAATTCATTTTGGTCTCTTTGGGCATAAATTATTTCCTAGTCTGAAATACTTGGGAATTACATGTTCTTAACATAATTTAACCATAACTGTAATAATATTTGTAAAATCTGATCATTAAATGAGCAAGATATAGCAATAATTAGAGATGAATATTTTCATTAACTTTTCTTTTTTATAAACTCCTTGTGTTACCCATTACTAAACAAAAGTGTTTTGCCTGTGCGTAAGGAAATTTCAAACTTCATCTGATTTCCTATATCAGTTACAACAAATATCTTACAACAAATTATCTGCTTCCAGGTATTTTGATGATCTGGAAACCCCAGATTATTTTCATTTTGATTTCTAGATCAACACTTTTTCCTTCCCTTTATCCTGCAACTGTTAGTCATACCTGGTCTCCAATTTCATGTAAAATATAGATAAATTGTTTACAATATGGAGAAATTATATACAAGTAATATGGTATATTTATCTTGCTATACCTTTCCTCACAGCAAGAAGTTCTCCGGTTCGATCCTCGGCTGAGGTGCCTTCTGTGCGAAGTCTGCATGTCCTCCCTGTAGTCGCGTGGGTTTCCTCCGGGTGCTCCGGTTTCCTCCCACATCCCAAAGACATGTTGCAGGTGGATTGGACACTCTAAATTGGCCCTAGGTGTGAGTGTGTGCATGTGTGTGCCTTCTGTGGAAGGTTGGGCACCGGGCTGGCAATTCAACACCACAAAACTCTACTGCCAATCATGAGCGGACAAGGTGATCCGCTGTAGCGACCCCTAACTGGGAAAAAGCCGAAAGAAGAAGAAGAAGATCTTGCTATACCTTTCATGTGAAAAACATTTATTAAATAATTTCTAAACATAAACTATTTTGGAGAAGTCAACTGAAGCTTTTCATTTAAATTTTGTTTTGTAAAATTAACCTGTTGCAGATTTCCATTCTCAGTCAAACAATATCTAACAATATGGATATCTTAATACAGAATTCTTTGATATCAACATCTGACTTCCCACGTTTGAGTTCAACTTCTTTGCTAGGGACTTCACATTACAATCAGAAATTTGTAAGCTTTATCAAAAACCCATGTTACTAATGTTAACATTATCTATATAACTTTCAAAGATCTTTTCAGTCATTTATGGTTTGATAATAAAAACTGTGCACTTTTCTTATTGTTGAAAAAGAAAGTATCATCTCCCATAGCAATTGTTTCATGATATATGCTAATATTGGATTTATGATTTAAAGATCATTTGCTTTACCCCGGTTTCTTTCTTACTAGTTCAGTATGCAATATTCTCCTTTTGTCACTTCAGCATTATAACACATGATTTTTCCCAGCAGCAATGAATCTAAAATTAATAGTTAGTCTTTTACAAGTAAAGGTACAGCATTATTGTTTGAACTACTATTTGCTTAACTAAAGTTCTATACAACATCTCAATGGAATAATCAGTGACATATGTCCTTTCTTTTTAGGAAATCAAGTACTTAGGAGCATGTAAACTGTCTGTTAAATTAAAAAAAAATCAGAGAAGAAAGTATCGTGAAGAACATTACATCAAATAATCTTGCCCTACCCTTACTTTGATCAGGATTTTTACATTATATTCTGTAAACGTTGGGTCTAAATAACTGTCGCTGTTGAAGTGACACCCTCCCATGTGCAAAAATGGGAAAAGGGGTTGTGGATGGATTGATGGATTCAATTATTGTATTTGAATAAAATGCTACTTTCAAATTTAAACACTCTGCAAATTGATCAATTAGTTTATTCTTAGCTAACTACCATATATTTTGACTAACTCTTGGACCAGTTGCTTGCTTTTATGTTTATTGAAATTTGATAAAACAAATATTAGGTGATGGGGTGCAAAGAACTTTCACCTTTAAAAATGTATAAATTTGTTTAACTTCTTACCATTGACATATTTAAAGGTTATGTTACATTCTTTGTAGTCCAAACTACTTTTGTGCTTTTTAGTTTGGTCGTTTTACTATCAGTTTTAGTGCATTGTAAACCTGGCACAGAGTTGTCATTACTGCTGCACATTGAGGTAAATAGTATTGTTTGTGTAGAGGTGTGTGGATCTGTACTGAGGGGAGGAACTGAAGTCCCTTCCACCAATTAACAACCTTGTGCACAGTGCCGCTTCCATATCAAGACTTTTCTCCTAAACACGACAGAGAATTGCTGTGTGTGATGGTAGAATAAATAAATTACTACTGAAAGAATGAGAATACAGCCACAATGAAATGTAATCACTCTGCTTTTGTAATTCAGTATTTTTATATCTTCTGGTGTAAACATACCTCTGTATCTTTAGCTTTGGGCATTATTTGATTTCTTTACCTTATTTCACTATTAAATGAATGTGAGTTTCCACTATATGAGTGTTCATAAGAGTTATGTACAACAGACTACAAAGATATGTTTCTTATGGTACTATTTGGCATCAGAGAGTTTGGTACCAGAGAGTACAATTATAGTTCTTTATGGCTCTGCTTCACATGAGAACCTTGGAGTCCATTAAAAAAGTGCCACAAGGAATTAGAGGATTCCAAGTATGGGGAAGGCAAGTTTATACTGTACAGCCAAACACTGGAGATTGGGGATAGACAAATTCAATATATACAACCAGATATTTCAGGACTTTAAGGAATGGTGCCAGGATGAAGTTATGTGCTAGACCCAATAAGCATGCTGTATAACTTAACATTAAGAAAAAATGAGCATTTATTTGAAGTAAGTTGAAATAATTACTCTCTGGTTACTGTGTGTATGTGAAAAAAAGTTAAAAATGTCATTGAGTTTGCAGAATGTCCCTGCTGTTTTTTCATATTTTTGATTTGTTCTTTACACAGTTTGTGGTTTTCTTACACATCAATGAGAACTGCAGTCACAAAAAAATGATACACATTTGTGTTTCAGACTTCATTCATCCTATTCATAAAAATGCATGCTAAACTGTTATTCTAGTAATGTATTGACTATATAAGAGTAATATTTCAAATCTGTCCATGATTGTGGACCTGCGCCACTCGCTGGTTTTTAGTGTTGTCCCTGATTCTTGTGGTAAAAGGTATATTTATCACAACCAGATGAACTATATACAGCAAACCCACTATAACTGCTGGATGGTGGTGGGGAGGGGACTGTTTGTTGATCTTCTTGTCATTTGCTCAGTCTAAGCAGTCCAGCTTTGCAACAACTGTGTGCTTTTGGAAATAAAAAGGAATATGTGGAAATACTGTTTGTGCAAAACATAAATTATACAGCTCTCAGCTGTCCCAGACTTCATAGACTGCCTTTGGTTTTGTCTTATTCGAACAACTTTCAAAGTATATATGAGCAATATTTAAAATTTGTTCCTGATTCTGGGCTTTTGTCTCTTGTTGTTGTTCTTATCCCTAAGTTTTGCATTAAGATCAAGAGGTTTCATTTTTTTTATCACAATTAGATGAGGTGCACAGAGCAAATGGGTAATGTTGATGGCTGGGGATTGGGGTTGTCTGGGGGTGAAACTAACTAATCTGCATTTAATTTGGGATACTCAGGCTACTGTGTATTTATGCGAAACAAACATGAAATACATTGTGTCCATAATTATTAGTTATTCACAATCAGACATCAGAGGTGTACAGAGTCAACAAAAGGGCTGTAATAGCTGTGTCTAAGAGCTATCTGTGGATAAAAATGACTAGGCCTGCTGTTATGATCAAGTTAAATGATCATGTACATAATCATATTACAACTTCCCTGAGTATACTAAATAACCTTGCATTTCCAAGAAGGAAGAGACTAAAAACAAACAAAAAGGGAACCTTGTTGGCTAGGCTTACTTAGGCCCTTGGGCCGATAGCCTAGTACCTACCTATGAACCTATAGGAAATACACCCCGGGGATGACTTCCATGGCTCTGCTCAACAGGGGCACAGGAAATTAACTTTTTTGGGTGGAGTAAGCCAGAACCTTGTCGGCTAGGCTTACTTTGGCCCTTTGGCCGATAGCCTAGTACCTACCTATGAACCTATGTAATTTGGCTGTCCAAAAAGAGTAGAATGCTAATGCAGGATAGAAAAAACGCATGGAAAGAATGTCAAAAATATCAACCACCACAATATCTCAAAAAATTCAGAATGCTTTGCAATCATACTAAAAAGCAAAAAAATTAAGAAAAATATAGCAACTTTCGGAATAATAGTAAACACAACCCTAAAAAATTCTGGTCAGTCATTAAAGAACTATTGCATCCTGGCCAAAAAATAAACCCTAACCCCTCTCCCAATAACCCAACATTCAAAACCGTAATACAGTTCTTTTATTTCATAGGTAGTATACTGTAGATAGCACATCTATAACCAAGGATTCACCAACATCTATTCCTAACCCTGCCCAACAGCACATATCATCACAAAGTAAAATAAACTTGCTCAAGAGAGCACAAACTTGAAATATAAATAAAACAAAAAATAAAAAACACCAACGCTGAATTAATCTACACACGAAAATGAAGGAACCATTTAATAAATGACTATTGTTTATTAAATGGTTCCTTCATTTTCATGTGTGGATTAATACAGCATTGGTGGTGTTTTTTATTTTTTGTTTTATTTGTGTTTCAAGCACATTTCATCGCATCCACTTTCACCTTCAAACCTGTGTCCACATCCTATATAAAACTACTCTTAAACAAACTCAAACCATGCTCTACTTCATCTGATGATCTTCCAAGCAAGTACCTTAAAATAGCAGCTAATACCATTACCTACCATGTCTCAATCCTTATGAATAGGTCATTCTAGAAATCCCATGTTTCTACTGTCTGGAAAAAGTCGCACGTTATCCCTCTGTGCAAAGGAGGAAATTCAAGAGATATTACTAACTTTAGACCTAGAGCAAACATATCCCTCTCAAAAATACTTAAAAAATGTATTCAAAAACAATTGTTAAGCGATCTCCTGCAGGAAGAACTCCTATCCTCCACACAGCATGGATTCCATCCTTTTCATAGTATAGCACTGCACTTCGTACCTATATAGATACTACAGTAAATCTAGAAATAATGACAAAATACTCATCTCCTTATTTCTACACTTGTCTAAAGCCTTTGACACACTGTATCACTGTGAACTTCAGATGTACTCATTGGGTCTCTCTCTGCCAGTTATTCTATGGTTTTAGCATTATTCTTCTTACTAACTGGAAAGTAGCAAAAATGTTCTTTTCCTTGGGATTTCCTTTTGATTAATATTATTATTTTTAGATATTTCATCCTGCAATGACTAGTTCCATTATTATTTTTGGTGTTTATGTTCATTGTGAAAGATGACTTTTTTCACTGAACTCACAATTAACATGATCTCTGTTAATACCTACACTTTCCGTTTGAGCTGACAAAGCATTTCATTAAAAGTTTCTGGGCTATGCTTAGAGGTGGTATGGGTTGTAAGCTTGAAACATAAAAAATATACTGCAGTATTGCCACATATTTGTCAAGATCACATGCCTTTTCCTGATTAATATCCCACAGCACTCCACATCAGTGACAAACATTTCTGTATTAGTGGTCAGCCTCAAAACAGTCCCCACTACCATTCATCTGCTGCTTTGGACAAGCAAAGCTGTTGTCGGTATATTTAAAAGTTGTGGTTTAGAGTATGGGACAACTAGGGCTGTTGGTTTCAAAAAATTATTTGGTGCAAAACCACTGTCTTAATGAAACAGTAAGCAAATTTTAAAATGCTCATTTTTTTTGCTTGAAATATAAGTACAGTCTACACAGTACACTTATAAGCCAGTTATATCCAGCTTGTAATATAACAGTCTGAAGTGTTACTTTGAAGACCGCAAGCATATTATATGACACTCATAATCAATATGGGGCAGCAACAATTTATTGCATTCTATTTGAGGAAGATATCTTGTTATTAGAACTTTTACAATGCAAACTTTCACTTTGGTGTCTTTGAAATATCTTAAGTATAACAAAGGAATCATATATTTCCTGTACAGAAATACCACAAATCACCTTGAGCATAATATACACAATTAGAACTATGTACAAAATAACATTTGTACCATCAGATTTTGCAATATAGACCAGGTGCTTTACCTATAACATTAATTGCTATAGTCGAATAATATATTTGTGTTTGTGCTATTACTATTTATGCAGCATTAAGTATATGTCTCAAAGTTACTGCCTCAGACTCCTGTTTAGATTTTTAGTTTTACCTATTACCAAGTAAGGCCTGCTAAAACTCTTATTCCCTTATCACAAGGTATTGATGATAGGAAATTGAATTACCTGTGACTAGCTATTTATATCTTATTTTAACAAAAACATGTCTTCTATGTCCATGTGATATAATTCAAGGCCTGTTATAGTGGATTATGATCATATCTCAAATCCTAGCCAACTTATCATGTGTTCACATGGATGTCAAGAAATTCATCTCAAGAGTACTAACCTTGTCATCCATATTAAGAGCACATAGTAGGTTAGGTTATAATCAGACAAACTGAATCATAATTCTTTCTAGTCAGAGAGACAAAACAGCTTATAGCAGCCACCACAGAAGTACAGAGGGAAATTATTAAACTCTTTGTTCACTGTTTTTTTTTTTTTTCAGTCTTGAAGGAAGAAAGAAAGACGTGGGAGAAACTTTAGAGAGTGCAAGGGTGACCTGTTCTTTTGTGACAATTGGTTAAGGAATGGTGGAGGGTATTTCTTGGAGGATACTTAAATGTTTAGGTGGGGCATTTTAGGTTAATGGAGAGATTGGAGGGTATTGGAAGGTGTGAGTTAGGGACAGGAGGGTTATTTTAGGTTTAGGAAGCAATCAGGATATTATGGTTAGGCAGTGGGGGGCATTTTAGGTTTAGGGAGTGATTGGAAGGTAATGGAAGGTTAGGGTTAGGAAGCGGAGGGGGATTTTAGATTTAGGGAGCATTCAAGAGGTATCAGAAGGATAAAGTTAGGGAGGGGGATTTTAGGTTTAGGGAGCAGTCACCAGTTTAGATTGAGGAACTGGGCAGGAGTTTTTAGAGTTATAGTTAGGGTTCTGGAAAGGATAGTTAGTCTTCAGTTACTTCATGAGAATTGAGTTAGTGGGCATTAGAGTAGTGCCAGCAAGAGTGAGTGGCATCAGGAAGGTTTGTCGTGAGTTAATGGTGTGTAAGCACTTGTAGTAGACCCAATTTATACAAGCAAGTGGTAGTTTTATGTGAAAGTTGGGAAAAGGTAGCCAGAAATTAAAAGAGTATGGTATGTTTTAGAAAAGGGATTAAAATAGTTGGGGTACAGAAGGTGAGTATAGCTGGAGTAGGATAGCTAGGCTGGAGATATTATTAAGAGAGATGTGGGAAAAGGACAGTAGCAAAGGATGAAAAAGTTAGGAATACCAACTGTTGGCAAAGGGAAATCTCTGACAACAGGGAAGGAAAACTAAGGAAGTGGATGGATGAGAAAATGAGAAAAATTAGGGAAGGTGTGAGGTACTGTGGTAGGGAGAAAACACCTGGAAGGATTATGATATAGAGTATTGTGTCAGTGCTTAATGAGAAGGAAGAATGGTGTCATTTGTAAGAAGAATAGGGGCTGGATAATGGGGGATATGTCAGCAAAGAAGGGAAACACCATCAAGATAACAAAGATTTTTAGTTTTTCGCCATGAATGGAAAATGACATAAGCTATTTCTGGATGAGGTATGGGATAAGCAGGAATTTGTGATTTTTGAGGGTATTGAGGGTTGTAGAGAAAGGGCACTTAAGGTATGATTAAAGGGGAGGAGAAGAGATAAAGCAGGTTATCAGACCTCTGTTATTTGGAGCGTATAGAATGCTTAATAATTACAAGAGTAAAGGCATTTTAATTATATGTTAGAGGTAGGGGTAGTAGGAGAGAGAAGGATTCCTTTACAGCTGCTTATATGAAATTTAAGTTATGGACTGTTAAAGAATACATATTAAAATGAATGATGTGTGCGTTTTTTAATAATGTCTAGGATTTGCATATAGGGAAGTTTGGATCTTTTGGAAAGCCAACGTTTATACCTTCATGATGTAAATGTTGCAGATCTCATTGTTGTACAAACTATGTTGCTCAGATGGTGCACCTTTATTTTGTATTTCTTTTTTTAATATATAACTAATAAAAGGATAACAGACATCTCTCTCAACATCCAAGCATTAAAACTCATGGCACTAGGCTTGAAAACATGTAGCAGAAAGTCAGAAAGAGGAGCATTTTTTTTACAATAGCACGTTTTTACATATTAGAACATACGTAGATAGTGATATGGAAACTTTATATAGACTTAGTTTATTTATTTAATAAGATATGTACTCGCAAACAGAACTGACTTTATGATGAACATCAATAAATCAAAGAGAAACAAGGATAAATCTGAGGGTCAAAATCATAATGCTAGGCATAAAACATAATAGTTGAGAGTTACGAAACAGAGGATGGAATTCTTCTGTCAGATGATCTGGGAAGTTCCCTCCAGGTAGACATCTGCATATGTAGGAGGTAGGCATAATGGTTAAAGTGTTCACCTTACAAACACAAGGTGCAGGCTTTGATTCTCACTTGGGGTAATTGGCTAGGTTTAAAATGACCCACAAAGACAGCTAGCCTACTATGAAACTACATTATATTACATAATATTATTCAGCAAATTATGGGCCAAAATGAAGTCCTTATCTATTTGTAGTGCAACACTGCACTGGAAAAGGAAGTATGATCATTTGACCCAAACAGTGAAATTAGACACAAAGTTTGTTGGAATTTTGCAGTCTTGGAAGATATTAGGTGAGTGGTGAGTAGAGCCCAGCCAGGTCTTAACAATAATTTCAGAGCCTTACTCCTGACAAAAGTGCTGCTTATCTCCTCATACCAGTGAAGACAATGCTGCATTCCCGACACGTAAACACTACAGGCTCATGACTGAAGTTTGCATATCTGAAAAGCAAAATACAAGATTTCAGCAAGTTTGCTTGATCCGTCCTCAAGAACTCCACATAAGCAGTCTTCATATCAAATTATTTAATGGGTATGTTGGTGTAAAGAAGTGTTAACAGGTAGATTCGCAAAAAGCAAGTTAAAAAGTATGTAACACATACCATATATAGCCTAGCTTTATTGCTCAGGATGCAGTCCCATGACATCCCTTTTCAGCAAACCTTAATGATTTTATTGTTACTGCCTCCACTGATAATCTTCTCAACAGCTACAGACCACAACTGCTGCTCCAATGTATAATGATCATGTTTCCACAGAATGTGAACATGTTAATAAATTGTGGGCTTCTTCTTAAAAAGTGCCAATGAAGGCAAATACAGTTTCTGCACTTCCAGAAGTTCTTGCAGCAAAATCAGAGACTATATACCCTAACCATACCCAGTACTGTTATTTGTGGTTAGGTTTGCCTGTAGGCGTTTTACAGTAGTTTTAGTCTCTAATCTTCACTCACACTACACATCTCATTGAAAGGATGAAGGTTAAGCCTAGAGATATAAATATAATCCTTTAGCCTGACATAATCTGCAAACACAGCTCTAACTTGACTTCTAACCTCAAGGATTCTCTCAATCACAATACTATGACTAACATTAAGCAATGTGTAAGCATTTTTGTTGATTTATGTCCAAACTTTGCACCAGTGCTTTATAGGGCTCTACAGAAGTTATTAGCTTTCTTCAAATGACCTATAGGCAATCATGACGGACATAGGAAAATTAGATAAACATATCTAAATGATAGGTGATTTAAATTCCCATGATATTTACTCAGGAAGTACACTGCCAGAAGTGATAAGGATAGTTATATCACTGAAGTTTTAAGTCAGCTTGGACTCCATCAGTATGTTGATTTCCCTACCGGGCATGCTCCCCCACCCCATGCTAGAAGGAAGTAATAGTTCACAAAACAGAAAAATGAAATGCCAGACAAAAACGCTAGCGCATTTTCATTTGGAAGTTATACAAGATGTTAGCCCCAAAACTGAACAGGCTTTAATCTTGATTTGTGAATGTTTTACACCCTGTAACACTTTTTTATGTATATGATTTACATTTACACTGGTATCTTAGGTTCATAGATTAGTACTACACTAACTGCCCTTCTGGGCCATTTTAAACCTAGCCAATTACCCCTGTGAGAATCAAACCCTGCACCTTGTGTTTGTAAGGTAAACACCTTAACCATTATGCCAGCCTCCCACCCATAAAACATTTGTAAAGCAACGCAGGTGCCAAACCCTGGACCATGCACACTATAGTCATAAGACGTACCACCAAGCCATCCGAGTTTTTTATTTGTATGATTTACATCTAAACAGGCAAGCTAAACATAAATTTATTCTGGGAAAAAAAAGAAAATGATATCAGACAGCAATTACTGAATATATATTAAGTGAAGTCATTATTTCAGCATATCCATAACTGACAAACTGAAGTAGCTAAAGCATTTCCTCAAGTTCAAATGGACACAGGAAGGGTATATAGTATAGCGTTTGGGTTGATATAGAATGGGGGTAGCAAATGACTACAGATCTTTTTGTTGCTACAGGAAAGTTAAACATATAGAGAACCATATATTTTGTAAATATTCCAGACAGTCATAAAAACATTTTAATTGTGCAGCTCTGGGGCATATTTGATCCAAATATATTCAAAGTCTGGAAATTGGTGCAAAACATGAAGACTACGTGTTGTGCAACATAAACCTTGCAGTAGAGTCCTCAGTTTGATTCTCACGACCTCCATTTGCCTACCATATGACTCTGAGCAACACTGCTCCCATTTTACCCATGAAAAGGGATTGTAGCTTATCTGGTTGTCATTTTCACTACAGTTTCAGCTATGAGAAGTGTCACACCCCTACACTGGCCCAGCGATCCAGGAGCCTCAATCCTCACCACTGGCAACAGTGAGGGACCTACACTATGGGAGGATGACAAGTACACACACAGTAAAGTGCAATTTCCCTTAAAAGCACACAGAGATCACAGTCAGTCTGGGGCTGGTTTCCCCCTCTTTCTCTAGATCCCCAATAAGACTCCCCACTGGCACAGCCATAGGGTTAAGATCTCAGCTGAGGGGCCAAGGCAAGACCTCCAGCACCCTCTCTGTCCAACCAGTGCTTCGTGTTCCTGCCCAAGTAGCTGACACATAAACACACACACACACACACACACACACACACACACACACACACACACACACACACACACACACACACACACACACACACACACACACACACACACACACACACACACACACACAGACACGCACACACACACGTTGAGATTTGATTTATATACAAACACACTCACACCTGGGGAAAGCTGGCACATGTTTACTAGCTATGCCCCCTTTTGCCCAGACTATAAGGTAGTTTCCACTGCCACCAACCCCTACTCATCAGCTACTATAAGTCCCTTACAAAGGGTGTCCAATCCTACTATGTA
This sequence comes from Protopterus annectens, assembly GCF_019279795.1. Classification (NCBI taxonomy): domain Eukaryota; kingdom Metazoa; phylum Chordata; order Ceratodontiformes; family Protopteridae; genus Protopterus; species Protopterus annectens. Next base: position 601,963,800 of record NC_056739.1, on the reverse strand, counting down.
ATGTTACCATTATCCAAATGGTAGTCTGACCAAGACTTGCAAGGCTATTTAGGAATGGCCTGTACAGTGTCACCAAATACATATGCAAGTACTCTAACAGATTAAATATGTCTCGCAAATATCAGCTACAAAGATAGGTTTAAATATATTTAATAATAAATAATAAAAAAAAACAAGACAATACTCAGTACCCAAATATACTTACTTCAGAGTTCAAAATCACAGGAAATATTTTAAAAGAACATTGCAGGACAGTCTCAAATAAATACAGAAAACATCTAATCTAATCTAATCTTTACTATACTCCCATCTATATCTAAGACAGATACAATGCCCTAAATCTTACTTACGGAGCAAGTGCAGATGGTGATGATGAGTCGGTGTTCTTGATAGGTTCAAGACAAAATACAAAATGCACAGTCTTTCTTTAACAGAGTTCTTAAATTAATATCAAACATTACTGCTGGGTTAGCTTGGATGACATCATTCTTTCTCACCCGACTTTAGTTCCCAGGTTAAATAGAAACTTAGAATTTTAACATCTCTGTGTTAAAAATACATATCTCTCAGATGTTTGCTCAGATCTTGGAAGTCATAAAACAATAAAACACTTTTACATTTTAGACCTAGTAATTACTTTTCTCTAAGACAATACAAAAAAACTATTAGCACTAGACATCCTGTCTTCTTGCTGCATTGAAACTAACTTTCATAACACAATCATAAAGCACTTAATTTCAGCTTATTTTCTTGAAGTTTTCTAAACTAATCTTCTGTGTTCCACCAGAGTATGCTGTGGTTACATTCTTGAATCTCAGTACATAACATACAGTTATGTATAAATCATATCAAGATTCACAGATGACATAGAATTATTTACAACATTCTAGATAGCTGGCTGGCAGTGTCACATTGCCAGCCCCCGAAAACTCAAGCTAGTTTTTCAAGTGCCACTTGAGAAACTTTGCTTGAGAGGGTTTGGCCTGTCTAGGAATACTTTACCCCATTCCCTGTCTTGAGACCCCATCTGCGTTGGTATTGCTAACCCCACTGTGGTGCTGTACTGTCATATCATATGCTTGCAACCCTAGGCTCCACCTTAGTAACTTGGCATTTTGCTGGCTGGCTCGATGTAACCATGTTAAGGGATTGTGGTCTGTAACTACAGTGAATTTCCTTCCATACACATAAGGCTGAACTTTCTGCAGTGCTGACACTATGGCTAGGCATTCCTTTTCTAGATCTGCATAGCATTCCTCCCTGGGTTGAAGCCTACAACTGAGATATACCACAGGGTGCTCTTCTTCCTCTGAGGAAACTTGGCTAAGTACAGCCACCACCCCATGGTTTGAAGCATCCACTTACACAACACATTTGTTTCTGTAATCTGGACTGGCTCACACAGGGGGTCCTCCCAATGCTCCTTTAAGCATCTGGAATGCCTGCTCACATCCTGGTGTCCGTACTACCTTATCTGGCCTGTTTGTCCTTGTCACGTATGTGAGGGGAGCAGCTATGGTACTATAATTGGTGGTAAGTTTCTGTAGTTCCCTGCTGTCCCTAAGAATGCCTTCACCTGCTTTTTGGTGACAAGGGCAGGCCATGTTTGAACGGGTTCCACTTTGGCAGGTTCTGGCCTGATCTTACCACTCCCCACTCTGTCACAGGTAGGAGACCTCTGCCATACCCACCTGACATTTGCTGGGCTTAATGGTCAACCCTGCCCTCTGTAGTCTGCCCAGCACCTCACTGACAAGCTGAAGGTGCTCTTGCCAAGAATGGTTGTAGAAGGCAATATCATCTAGCTACGCAAGGGCATAATCTCCTGCTCCTGCAAGGATACGATCTACCAGCCTCTGAAAAGTTACTGGGGCATTTTTCATCTCAAAGGGCATCTTTGGGAACTCATACAAACCAAAAGGAGTCACAAAGGCTAACCTCTCCGTAGCACTGGGAGTCAAGGGCACCTAACAGTAATCCTTGGTAAGATCAATAGTGCTAAAATACATAGGCCTACCCAGCTGCTCTAGGGCTTCATCTGTCCTAGGCATGGGGTAAGCATCTGACTCTGTGTAACTATTTAATTTCCTGTAGTCCACACTTAATCTGGTGTTGCCACCCTTCTTTGGTACCAGCACCACAGGGGAAGCCCAAGGACTGCTGGACTCCTGAATTACCCCTAGTTCCAACATTTTTGCCTCCCTCAGAGTCTGTTTGACTCTCTCAGGCACCCTATAATGGGCCTGATTAACAGGCCTTTGGGGTCCCACATGGTGCTACACCTGGTGGATGCACCCTGGTTTCCCAGTGAACTGTCCGCAAACTCCTGTAACACTGCTCAGATTTCTTGAACATGGGTATGGGATAACTGCTGGGACAGTCCTACCCCTTCCACTGAGGTGTCAGTTCAAGTCTCACTGAGCAGATCAGTCACCAGATCCCCATCAGACTCCTCCTGACATCCACTGCAAATACACAGCACAAGGGCCTCCCTATCATGGTAAGGTTTCATCATGTTGACATGATACAGTTTCTGCCTCTGCCTCCTGCCTAGCAGTTCTATCATGTAGTTAACATCACTGACCTTCCTTACAACTTTGTAGGGTCCCTCGCAAGCTGCCTGCAGCTTGCTGTGTCTGAGAGGAATGATAACCATTACCTGCTGCCCTACAGCATACTCTCTAGTTCGAGCATTCCTGTCATACCAGACCTTTTTCTGCTGTTGGGATTCTGCCAGGTTCTCCTGGCCAAGCCCATGAGTTCCCTGAGCCTTGTCCTAAGGTTTAGGACATATGCTACAACAGACTCCTTGTGAGATTCAGTTCCACACACCTTCTTAAACCATAAATTAGGCACAAAAACACAAATCCAAGCGCTTTTTACCAGTATTTCTTTCTTTTCTTTATTAGCTCTCGATCTGGTACCTCGGCCTTTCACCTTCAAGGATCACAGAAAGTGTATGCTTCACACATCTTTTTATACAAATGCATACACATTCAAAAGCAATTAGCACAAACAGCTTATACAATTATACAATTATTCAATTTTAACAACTAAATCAACATTACATCAAATTCATCACATTTTGCTAAAAATATTACTAGTAATAATATTCATAAATATATCTATTTTTCTACAAATATCTACTAAATTCATATATTTTTTTAAATACAAAAAGCTTTTTTATTAACAACAAAATCAATATATAAACAGAAATAGATTATTTTTTCTATTATTTATTATTTTTTTCTTTTCTTTTTTTCTTTTTTCCCTTTATTTCCTATTTTAATCAGATCTAAATAGCCAGTTCTAAATTAAGTCCAAAGGGCTTTAAAGTTCCAAATTTTAAAATCATCTTTGTCTCTAGTTCAAGTAGCTTATAAAGATAATCATTCCCTCCCATGGAAAATGGTTTACCCAAAACACAAAATTTAAGACAATCGGGGGAACCACCATGTTTTTGAACAATATATTGGGCCACAGGACTACTCTCACTATGATTTCTAATGTCTTTTAAGTGTTCCAACACACAAATTCTCACCATGGTGGTTCCCCTGATTATCTTAAATTTTGGGAGAAAAGAAAAAAATAATAAATAATAGAAAAAATAATCTATGTCTGTTTATATATGTTTATATATTGATTTTGTTATTAATAAAAAAGCTTTTTGTAATTAAAAAAATATATGAATTTATTAGATAATATTTATAGAAAAATAGATATATTTATGAATATTATTACTAGTAATATTTTTAGCAAAATGTGATGAATTTGATGTAATGTTGATTTAGTTGTTAAAATTGAATAATTGTATAATTGGATAAGCTGTTTGTGCTAATTGCTTTTGAATGTGTATGCATTTGTATAAAAAGATGTGTGAAGCATACACTTTCTGTGATCCTTGAAGGCGAGTACCAGATCAAGAAAAAGAAAGAAATACTGGTAAAAAGCGCTTGGATTTGTGTTCTTGTGAGATTCGCACTCACCCTCCCAGTCATCTTGAATCAAATCTGGAGGTCCCCTCACACTATGTCCATACAGCAACTCAAAGGGTGAAAAATGTGTGGATTCCTGGAACACCTCTCTGTAAACAAACAACAGATGGGGCAAATATTTGTCCCACTCCTTCTTAAACTGGTCTGCAAATGCCCATAGCATCATCTTGAGTGTAGAGTTTAACCTCCAAAGACACTAAGTCTGGGGTTGGTAGGGGGTTGTCATTAGGTGCTTCACCCCACAGTGCCAGACAAGCCAGCAGGTCTGACATGAAATTGGCACCTCTGTCAGTCAGTATTTCTTTTGGGAAACCTACCCTGCTGAAAATCAACAAAGCATTTGCCACCTTTTTTGCCTCAATGGAGGACAGAGCCACCACCTCAGGGTATCTGGTAGCATAATCTACTACCACTAGGATATACTTTTTCCCTGTGGAACATGGGATACTCAGAGGCCCCACAATATCCACAGCTACCCTCTGAAATGGCTCCTCATTCACAGACAAAGGCATCAAAGGAGCTTCCACCTTGTCTCCTGCCTTGCCTACCTTTTGGCACTGCTTACAGGTCCTGCAGTACCCTGTTACATCTCTGGAAATCCCAATCCAATGAAGGTTCTGCATAATATGTCTCTTTGTATATTTTATGCCCATATGACCTGCAAAGGGGAATATCATGGGCTATGGCTAGAAGTGCCAGACAATAGGCTCTGGCAACTACCAACTGCTGTATTCTCTCACCCTCTAGCCCTCCCTCAGGGGTCCACTTCTAGACAGTAACCCTTTGTACCACTATACAGAGTCCCCCTTCCCTTGTGAATTAAGTGCCTCACTAGCAACCTCCCTCACGCCTTGTAAGGTAGGGTCTGAGAGCGGAGTCTGTCTCAACTGTCTCTTAGAAACCCTTCCCAGCTCCCCTTCCACAGGATGTCTGGTATTCTCTGACAGCCGTGCCTCACTGTCAGTCTGGGTACTACCACTCACCTCTGTCCTTGCAGTCACTTTGTCCAAGGGAACATCAGTACCCTCAAGCAGCTGTGGCTTACCTTCAGTCTCACTGCTACAGGGTACCACCCTCCCTGAAGTAACCACCTCACTAGTCCTGGCTACAAGTGTGCGGTCTGTCTGGGACTCCCCCCAGCTACCAGACCCACATGCTTGTCTGCAAGTCTGACTGTGTGTAACTGCATGCACACACAGTACTGCATTATCAAAATCATTCCCTATCAGGACATCTGCAGAGATATCCTCGAACACACTTAATTGCTGGCTTCCTTTTCCACCCTCCCAGTCAAGGTGAACCCTAGCCAAAGGTATTTGGAATGGAGTCCTCTCTAAAGCTGTGACTGGATTAGACTGCCCAGGCAAGTAGTACTCCTCTTTGACCACTGCTGGCTTCACAATGGTTATTTCAGAAGCTGTGTCTCTCTTAGCAATGGCCTCTTTCTCATTCACTAAGATAGGATATAACCTCGTGTGGTATTTTGGAATTTTGTCATTCCCACTTACTGGCTCTCCCACCTTTTGTTTCCCACCTTGCCTCCGTGGACATCTATATTCCACATGGCCTCACTGGTTGTATTTAAAACATTTAACCCTTGGTCCTGGATGTGTACCTGGACTAGTGGCTTCTCCTGCTACTGGTGGACTCTGTTGGGGCTGCCCACCATGGGTTGTCTTAGACCCATGAGCAGCACTGGGTGTCCCTTTCCTGTGCAGTGATGCCCTGCTTGCTAGGTATAGGCCTCCTTTTTTCCCCAACTCATCTGCAGTACTGCATCATCTATCGGCTAACTAGATTCTCATGTCCTCAGGCAAAGTGCTAAGGGCTTGTTCCCTGACCAAAAGGACTGCCAGCTCTTGAAAAGTGGTGACCTGACATCCACTCACCCACCTATGAAAATATGTGCTTAGTACTCGCACACACTTTCATCTGCCTTGCGTCGAGGGTCATGAAACTTTTTCCTATAAGCTTCAGGTGTTAACATAAAACATTCTAAAAGACAGTTTTTTACAATATTATAATTTAAACAGTCAGTATCAGACAGTTTAGAAATTGCAGTTAAAGCTTTACCATGAAGTAAGGGGGTCAGGAACTTTACCCAGAGACCTTGGTCAACATTATACTGTTTACATACTTTCTCAAACATATGAATGAAACTATCAAAATTATCCCACTCTGCAAATTGTGGAAGAAATTTACTGACCTTTGTTGCTTCTGGGATTTGGTTACTCCCTTCTGCATTACCTCCATGACTCTGGTGAAGAGTCAGCATCTCTTTTTCATGTTGCCTCTGCCTCTCATTCTCCTCAGCCTGCAGATGTCACAGTTTCTCATTTTCCTCAGCTTCTAGATGTCTCAGTCTCTCTGCTGCTTCTCTTTCCAAACGCTAGGCCTCTAGCTCAAGTCTCTTTAACTCCAGATGGATTTTTACGTCTTCTGTGGAAAGGTTGAACTGTCCATTTTCTGTAAGCTGTACATTCCTAAGGCCAGTCTGATTGTCCTCCTGGTTACTGTACTATGATGCAGCTGTGACTAAAGCTGCAATCATGTCTGCTTTAGTCAGGCTGGCAGGCACCAGTCCTTTAGCCAAATGGCTACTTGTCAGCTTGCCATACTCCTCTGTTGACATGCTTGCCTGCTCTCCCTGACTAACTAAGCTACCAAAAAAATGCAATTGTGATTTGAAACTCTGAATGTTCACCACATGGCTGATTGAGAGAAGAAACATCTTCAGTGACCACTGTACATGTGCTACAGGAATTTAAGATCCACACCACTACAAGCCAATTACTATGTGATGTGGCTATCTCACCACTGTCAACAAATTAATATGTGATGAGGATATCCCACGACTGCCAACCAATTAATATGTGATGTGGATATCCCACCACTGCCAACCAATTAATACTTGATGGGCCTGCACTCACCCAGTAATCAAGGAGCCTCAATCCTCACCACTGGCAACAGCTAGGGGATGTACACATTGGGAGGATGACAGTAAACACACAGTGAAGTACAATTTCCCTTAAGAGCACACAGAGATCACTGTCAGTCTGGGGCTGGTTTCTCCCTCTTTCTCCAGATCCCCAATAAGACTCCCCATTGGCACAGCTATCGGGTTAAGATCTCAGGTGAGGGGCCAAGCCAAACATCCATCACCCTCGCTGTCCAACCAGTGCTTAATAGTCCCTGCCCAAGTAGCTGACACACACACACACACACACACACACACACACACACACACACACACACACACACACACACTTTGAGATTTGGTTTATATACAACACACACACACACACACACACACACACACACACACACACACACACACACACACACACACACACAGACACACACACACACACACACACACACCCCTGGGGAAGGCTGGCACAGGTTTACTAGCTATGCCCACTTCTGCCCAGACTAAAGGGTAGTTTCCACTGCCACCAACCCCTACTTATCAGCTACTATAAGTCCCTTACAAAGGGTGTCCAATCCTACTGTGTAATGTTACTATTATCCATATAGTAGTCTGACGAAACTTGCAAGACTATTTAGGAGTGGCCTGTAGAGTGTCACCAAATACATATGCAAGTACTCTAAGAGATTAAATATGTTTCACAAATATCAGCCAAAAAGATAGGTTTAAATATATTTAATAATAAATAATAAAAGAACAAGACAATACTCAGTACCCAAACACAGTTACTCCTATATTCCTATCTATATCCAAGGGAGATACTTTGCCCGAAATCTTACTTACAGAGCAAGTGCAGATGGTATGATGAGTGGATGTTCTTCATAGATCCAAAACAAAATACAAAATGCACAGTCTCTCTCTCAGAGAGTTCTTAAATTAATATCAAATATTACTGCTGGGTTAGCTTGGATGTCATCACTCTTTGTCACCGGACTTCAGTTTCCAGGCTAAACAGAAACTTCTAGGAATTTTAACATCTCTGTGTTAAAAATATATATTTCTCAGATGTTTACTCAGATCTTGGAAGTCATAAAACAATAAAACACTTCTACATTTTAGACCTAGTAATTACTTTTCTCCAAGACAATACAACAAACTTCTAGACATCCTGTCTCCTTGCTGCACTAAAACTAACTTTTATAACACAATCATAAAGTACTTAATTTCAACTTGTTTTCTTGAAGTTTTGTAAATTAATCTTCTGTGTTCCAGCAGGGTATGCTGTTGTTACATTCTTGAAGCTCAGTACATAACATACAGTTTTGTATAAGTAATTTTAATATTCAAGAATCTCATAGAATTATTTACAAAATTCCAGATAGATGGGCTGGCAGTGTCACAAGAAGGTTGGCCAAACTAGGAAAAATGTTTAAGGAAATGTACATAATATTTTTGTATGGACTGTCTTAGAAATAATGTGAATGTTGCAAATAAAAACAGTGTGAATGCAGGGGAAAACTTCATCCAGATGTTATGGCAGAGGGTTTGGATGTTTTGGAGGCAAATCATCAAATTGTAGGTATGCCTGAAAATTCAAATCAAAGTCATTAAAGGTAAAGTCTGATAATGCCCATATAATAGTGAAGAGGGAAATGTTTTTTTTATTAGTAGCCAAAACCCTAATAGGAGAAAATTAACAAAATGAAAATAAGAACAAGTTGAAATAAACATATAATTCCTTCTAGTGGAGCTCTGGAAGTTTGCACTCTAACTTCCAATGGCTACATCATAAGTCTTCTGGCAAAATAAGTTTATGCCAGTTCAAGCACACACAGTTCACAGTTCAAACAGATATTCATATCAGAAGTGTTAATATAGAAATATACATAGCAAGTTGTTCATCACAGACTAATATTTGAAATGGCAAAAACAGTAACCTGATCTCTACCACGATGCAGTAAAGCAATAAACGAATGTGCAGTCAATAGTCCATGAAGCAAGCAAGTAAACGTAATAAGAATAAAGTAGAAAATCCTTTAATCCATAAAACAGTGGGTAACGGTAAGCGCTTTCGCGTGGGTGCAACCACGCTTCCTCAGACAATGAAAAGCCCCACACACAAAGTTTAAATAGCATAAACCAAAGTCAAATTGAAACCAATTAGATTAATTGACAATTAAAACTTAAAAAGAAAGAACCGACAACCTAATATCTACACAGCGTTCTTGTGCTAAGGAATATATAGTATATAGTAAAACTAATTGCTATGTATGTGAAGTTATAAAATTCCAGTTTCATCCTGCAAGGATGTACTAAAATAATTTCATAATCGTACAAAATGTGCAATCAAGTAAGTAAAAAAATGCAGAAAAATACAATCATTTAGGACATTATCCTTCATGACACAGACGCTGAGAAAAATCAGCAAATGCATTTCTATAAAATTTTTTAAAACTTTTCAAAGTAAACATTAGAAACTGTATCATCAAATTTGGGAACCTAAGAGTAGAAAATCACAGCTATAATAGCTCTGGTGTAAAAGCTCAACAAACATGAAGAACGATTCTGCAGTAAATAAAATAAAGTAAAAATATATATCTGCACAGGTAAAAGATGTTAAGAGGCCAGTAGCTTCGGTTTAGTTGCAATAAAGTGCACTTTAAAAAGAAAGCGGTGTTTCGTGGTCAAAATAGATCCAACAATCACCTTGTTTAAAGTCAGTTTGGTTGCTAACGGCAACTATATATAGTTGTAAACTAATAAGCTTCATTTGCGCACAATAATGGTGCAGACAAAAGCTGCAGTTCTAGCAACCGCCACATACAACTTCAAAGCAGCCTACCAACTTCTATGATGGTTGCCGAAAAATTAATAAAAACAAAACAATGATTAAAACTACAAAAAGTGACTATCCCATAAACATTCATCTAAACACAAGTTATTTAAAGTTTTTAAGGTATTTTATTATAATTTAGCATCGTTAATGTACCAAAAAGGAAAAAATATATTTAAAAATAATGAACTACATAACAGAATTGAATAGGTACTCTATTGATAGGTTTTTAACTAAATTTTTTATCTAAAACTTTTTAAAAGGAAATATATCATAAACTCATTAACTATAGGTATATGAAAATAACCGAATTAGATAATGATGAAGTTTTTATTTACTCAGGGACAGCTTATACTAAATAAAGGTTATAGGTATGAACTAACCATACAACTTGACTTGACAAAATAGAAGAAACTGTCAGCTTTTATGAAAGACATCTAAACCTTATTGAATGTATATAAAAAATTTTTATGTAAAAAATATAATGACAAAAAAATTGTATATAAAAACTATAAGTTAAATAGACAAGGTATTAGTTAAATTGCTTGCTATGCACAACGATTATGCTTACCACTACAAAATAACCAAACTGAAAGTCTAGGACTAGAATAATATATGTCACTGCTGATAATAAACTAAATAGACCATATTTTTAATTATAAATAGCATAGTGTAGCCTAAAAAAGGGGGAATATATATATTTTAAACTTATAATTAATTAAGTTTATAGAAAAAATATATATTTTTTTTAAAAATAAATAGAGATTTTCTATATATTAAAGATGTATACAAATAATATTTACATTAACGTTTCCTAGCATTCAAGATAGGTTTAATGGATACAAACGTATTCAGGCCAGGAAAGTTATGAGCATTAAATTTCAGTATCCATCTTAGTTCTGTCAAGGATAAGTTATTAGAGTCATCTCCCCCTCTAAAATTCAGGGGTACTATTTCTAACACTCTAAATAAAAATGTATGGTCTCTATGATTTATTATGTGTTGGGCCAAGGCATTGGTATCTGATTCTTTCCTAATTTCATATAGATGATTATAGATACGGTCAGCTAATCTTCTTTTTGTGAGCCCAATGTAAAAAGCAGTACATTTTGTACATGTAGCTAAGTAAATCAGGTTTCTAGAATTGCAAGTAGCTGATATATTAAAATGAAAAATAAAATTCAAAGTGGGGTGAGTAAAAGTTATCTCAGGACAAATATGGTTACACCTGTTGCAGTTACCACAAGGAACTGTACCTATGTTTAAAGTGGCTACTCTAGAGGCTGAACTATAATCTTTACATAGTATTTGCTTCAAATTAGGGCAGTTTCTATATAAGAAAGTAGGGTGATTGCCAACTAAATTAGATATTAAAGTATCAGTCATTAAAATATTCCAATTCCTGCAAACAACCTTTTCTAAACTTTTTACATCACTGGTGTATTTTGTGATGTAAGGAATCTTGAACAACTTTCCTGATGTCTTGGTTCTAAAGGAATTGGGTTTCTTAGGTAAATGTAGACCTAACTCTGGAGGATACAGAATTTCATTTTTAATAGAGTTAATTAGTTTAGAATCATAACCTCTATTCAAAAAAAGGAGCTCCATTTTATTACTTTCTTGCTCCAGAGTTTCTCTATCCTGACATAGTCTAGTTAACCTAATGAATTGACTCTTGACAATGCCAGGAAATGTATGTCTTGGGTGCATGCTATTATATTGGAGTAATGTGTTGGTCCAGGTTGGTTTTCTAAAGATGGAGGAAACAACCTTTCCTTGTTCATTAAGGGTCAGAGAGACGTCCAAAAAGTTTACACATTCCTTGGAAGCTTCCATTGTAAACTTTAGGTAAGTAGTAGTAGTAATATTTGAAATGCTTATACAGTCATTAGACTCTAGGTCTCTAAAGTCGATTATTTTCTGTTTGTACTTTGGTATCATTCATAACGATGACAAGATGCTTGTCAAGATTACCTTTTCTCCAGCCTTAGTCACATGTAATGAGGGCTCAAGCATGTACATTTTCACTCACCCCAGGATAGAGAATTTCACATGGACAATGGTTAGGTTATATATGCAGTTTAGGTCAAAGGATAAAAGGGTCTTAGTGACATAAATCTCAGCACCTGAGAGACAGCAAACAATCACTTTATCTCAGTCTAGTGAATGGAACAAACGTATGCCCAGCAAAGAAGACACTATTTACTAAAACATCATAATGGGTGGCAATACAGTCTGATAGTCATAACAGTCTACACATGCAGCTAGGGTGACCCATGTTTGGGAAGGAAATAGTGGACATATGTATATGTGTATTGGTGAGGAATAGATATGTAGCTGAGATTTTGGTCTATTGATGCACTGTCAAGGAATCTTAGCAGTTTTCATTAGTACCTCAGTATATAAACTTACTGTTAAAGCTAGAATCTAATGGGGTGGGGGGGGGGTTTGGTGGCAGCCATGGCGTGTGTGAGGTTAGCCTCCAATCTGAATAGATATTTACACTTATAAAGTGTTTTCAGTACTAGTAGTAAAAGACTGTCGGTGAACATGAGTCAGTTGCTAATCAGCCTCAGAGTTTGCAATACTTGCAGACTGGATACAGATGATGTAAGGGCAGACTGTGATCCCATTGTGGCAGGGCAGACTGTGGTCCCATGGTGGTAGAAATCTGGAATATGGAAGTTAGATGGAAGAGACAATGTATACTACACTGCTGTACTAAGCAAGACAAGATCTATATCATACTCGCTGTACCTGTCTTTGACTATAATGTCAAGAACATAACAGAGTGGCTTAAGTCAACAATGCAGGCATGGATGCCATAACAGTGCAGGCTTAGGCTACAGAGCACATTATGTTATTGTCGATAAAAACACAGTGCACAGATGGCAAACAGCAGGCAGTCATAGGACACAGTACAATATATACCAGAAACGGCCATAATGTCAACATTGATGCCACAAGGAAATCTGTTTAATACAGTTTAGCAATGCAAATATGCAAGACATTATACATAGTTGAGAGTATTAAGGTGGATAAAAGAAATAATGGAGACAAGAATCCCACTGCTGGTATAGGTTCCACAAATTAAGTAGGTTTAAAATAGTACTGAGCAGTATAAAAATGTCACAAGTAAACTAAGCTTGAAACATGTTGTGCAGTGTACTAATATCCCAACTAATGCAGGCTTGCAGATACAATGAACAATACAACAAAACATTTTTTTAAATGGATATGGATCGCACTGTTGCCAAGGATGCCACAATATAAAAAACTGCACAATGCAATATACAGGTGTCACAACAAAAGCAGGTTTAGAAATAGATTGTACAATATAATGTGGATAAAAAAAAACACAGTACAGGCACACAACAAACATAAAGCATGACAGAATGACAATATGGAATAACAGAGCAAAAATAGTATGAAACTATAAGTAGTAGTATAAATAGGCCAATGGCAACATAACTCAGTTAAATACAATGCAATGCTAAGTGAAGAAAGGTATAATGGCAGAATAAAAGTGCAACAACACAAAATCAAAAATCTGAAAGTAAAGGTAAGTGTACCAGTTGTGGGTAAGTGAAGGAAGCTAAAAATACAAACAATAAGTGCATCAAGTAAGTGTGAGTAGAATCAGCAAAGTAAAGTACAACAGGTAAAAACATGTGTAATCCATTTGAAAGGTCACACAATCTACAGAAACTACAACAGGGGAAAAATACAATGGAACCACTTAGATAAGCTAATACAAAAGTAACACAAAAAATTTAAGTCTTTCAGCTTTTCCCTGTTAGGGGTCACCACAGCGGAACTCCGGTCTGCTCATGATTAGCAGTGGATTTTTATGTTGCCGAGTTGCCAGCCTGACACCCAACCTTCAAAGTAGGCACGCCCATTCATGCTTGCATCTACCTGCACGTCTTTAGCATCACTCAACCGCGGGGAGGACATGCAAACTCCACACAGAAGGCGCAGGCGCTCCAGCCGAGAATCGAATGGGAGAACCTCTTGCTGTGAGGCAACAACTCTAACCGCTGCACCACCGCAGCAAAAGTAACACAAAAAAAAACATAGTTATGTACAGACATTCTACAGATGTCTGAAACTTTCTTATTTAGTTCAGACAAAGTACAGATTCTTAGCTGAGTTTAGGGGAAAAGGAGGAAAAAGTTGTGTTATGAAGTGAAAAGAAGTAAATACATGAAGGAAAATAAAATGTGATTAATCACATTGTGAGATAACCAAGAGTATGAAATGTTGGTATACAGAAGGGATTCATAAAGGCACAGTATGTTACGCTCAAGTGATTCAAAAACTGCTGTTCCTCTACAGAGATACAAGGGTACTGAAATGTAGTATGCCCATCAGTCTTGTTGGCAAAGATACATGTAAATGTGTCAGTCAAGGGGCGTGGCTAATGCTAATTAATTAGGTGCTCTCCCAGAAACCATTGAGTGCTTCAGAGAATAGCTCTACCATACTACTAGTGGAGTGAAGTGGAAAATATATATGCCATGTCAAGGCAATATTCACTGCAATGGAAGGATCAGTACTGATTACACCATGGTGTGTGTGTGTGTGTGTGTGTGTGTGTGTGTGTGTGTGTGTGTGTGTGTGTGTGTGTGTGTGTGTGTGCACGTCTGGATGTTTGAAGAAGATGCTTGTGCAGCTGCACTGCATGGGGCTGGTAGGGGGAACACTGCAGTGGTTAGGTCAAACAGAGCAGTATTCGATTCAGGGACATGATAGCAATCTGCTGATGAGATGTTCATCATTGCAGCTTTATCATATCTATGAATCTCATATAATTGCCATCACACTGTTGGTCACTATGGCATTGCTAAAATAATACTGACAGTTGTGATTTTTCTTAATCCTGGCCAATATCTTTGTAATGTCTATTTGGAGAAAAGTGAGAAAGTTTAGGTGAAGACATTTATACTTATAATGTGACAGATTAAGGTTGCTGAGTTGTAATAATATATGCATAGCTTTACATGATAATTAGCCCAAAAAGAGTATATTAAAGACCAGCTGTTCTATAACTCTTTAGAGGAAAGAAAATGTATATATGAAGTACCTGAAACTATGCTATGTATGTTTGAAGACTGTCGCAGAGTTAAAGAATGTTGATTTCAAATGAAGAGGAAAACTTAGATATTTTTGACACCACTGGCTCAAAGACGGACATAACTACTACTTAGTATGTATATAATTATTCCATTCTGTCTCTTCCACGCTAGGATCAATCTACTCTTATAAACTATATTTGTGCATTTTATCCATTGTTTACACTGCAGCATATGAATTTCTTGAATTATCTGTTTCAACGTCTTTACAACTTCTGATTCTATTATTATATAGAGTCTAATATCTCGGCTGAACCTTGAGATATTATAGATATTATGGCTCCAACTTTGTTGTTGATCACATAATTTTAATTATCATTTGATAAGTTGGTATGTTTTGGTATTACACAGAAAATGTTGGGGCAAAGATGAGTTTTGCAGAGATCAACATTATTTGACTGAGCAGATATCAGCAAATGAGTTCTCCTCTCTCAGCTAGAATGTGGACTACCCAATTTCACATCTGCTACCAAGAAAAACACCACTACACTCCAGACTATCTACATCAGCATCTGCTGATTCATTGCAAATTCAAGCCTCTACAAGAATTACTGTATTCCACTAGAAAATGTCAAATGGCTACCTATAAAACAAAGCTACTGTTAGGATCCCAAATCTACAAACTACTACAACTGTAGAAATTTACTCCCCTAAAGCTAAACTTCATTAAAATAAAATCCTCA
Organism: Protopterus annectens; assembly: GCF_019279795.1. Taxonomy (NCBI): domain Eukaryota; kingdom Metazoa; phylum Chordata; order Ceratodontiformes; family Protopteridae; genus Protopterus; species Protopterus annectens. The sequence goes on along the minus strand of NC_056739.1, from coordinate 601,948,225 downwards.
TACAACCTGAGACACTACTCCCAAGCCTCACCAATTCTCATTGCATTAAGTTTGCAAACCCCAGAATACTGTTCATGTATTCTCCTGTCAAGCACCTACTCTTTGGCAAGCTGCCCCATCATCCTAAAAGAAATCAACACTAATTTTGAATTCAGAATTCAACTTAAAAGTACCTAAGCATCCAAGCCAAATGCTCCTGATTGAACATGACATATTACTTAACACACTATCCCTGCCTTCTTTCTTCTTCTCTTCTCCTCTCCTCTCACAGAATTACTGATGACCCTATTTAGAAATGCATTAATATAGCAATAACCCATGCCTGGGTGTGGGTAATGCGGGATTTACCCACGGTTGGCGTGGTTTGGTCCCGAGGGCAAACAAACAAAGACAACCGTGGGTAAATCCCACATTACCCACACCCAGAAGTTGGTTATTGCTATTATACTATGACATTATTTGAGAAAATAAATAATTACTTTTCTTAAATAATGGCATTGTATAATGCCTCTTTGCTGCCCTTCCGCAGCTGTCTGGTATCCGCGGCAGTTCTGATGTACTGCGCATGCCTACACAGTACATCAGAGCTGTGGCCAAAAGCAATGGAGAAAGCAAGATCTCCATTGCTTTTTACTGTACACTCTGCTAGTTTACTATAATATATGTACAAAGATTTGCTATGTAACTAATCCGAACTACCCTATTTAGAAATGCATTAATATCTTGTACAGTACACTCTGCTAGTTTACTATAATATATGTACAAAGATTTGCTATGTAACTAATCTGAACTGCCCTATTTAGAAATGCATTAATATCTTGCACAGTACACTCTCCCTACCTAGCATGACCTCCCCTTGTGGCATCTGCACCATCCATAAACTGGCACACAAACAGGCCTGCTCACTTTAATTGTATGTAATGCTGTCCAATATGTTCCTGATGGAGTCCACTCCTGTCGTAGCAGCCATGAAGGCCCCAGTTACGCCTGCCTGATGTAAATTCAGACTCACCACCGGGGAAAAGGCCTTTCCTAGAATTGAACCAGCTATAAGGAATTTCTTACCCACAGACATAAAAATATTCTAAAACAACAGTATCATTCAAAAAACAACTCTACAATCCCTACGTAAAGAATCTTAATCTTAGGTGCACCAGTTACTGTGACTGGCTAATGGCTACAACACAATTGATGGTCATCGGGAGGTCACCATGACAGCAGTTGGTAGTGGAAATACTGAAAAGCAGAGGAGAATTCCGGCTACAGTATCAGGCGTTTCATTGCAGCAGGGTCAACTGGGTCCTACATCGACTTCGCTAAACCTAAATTTACTGGAACAGGACCGGCAGCATTCTACGTGCTTAGTGGATTTAACTGGGCCAACTGGGTGTAATGTAGAACTTCCTATTCGCAACTTTGGAGGCACCAATTGTGAATTGCCTTCTTTGGGGGTCAACAATTTGCAACCAGCGGTGAGTAACACTGGCAATAATTTCCCGGTTTTCTCAGACTGGGTTTCCTTTCATCCCTCATTTAACTTTACTGTACCAGGATCAGGCACCCAACGTACTGTTAGTGATCCTGATATTATTAACAATTTGAAGCAGCTTGACAATGTTTTAATTAAAATCAAGAAACTGCAATTGGAAATTGCATATTTCAAAGAATGTTTGTCACGTAGGATTGTGCCTAAAGGATTAAGACACTACCAGTACCCGACTGGTCTAGTAGCCAACTCTATTTTTCACCGGGAATTGGTTGCTTTGTTTGACCAACATGGAGCCGAGTTGTTGAATTTAATGATTAAGCACTATACCCTTCAAACAGAGGAGCTGAACATCGAGGCAGGAACACTGGACAACGCTATTAAACTGGACTTGTTATTTGATAGGTACAGTTATGACTATGCCAGACTTTTTAGTAGTATTGATTCCTACTTGACTAAGTTAAAATCTGTTAAAACAAAAAAACTTGACAGGGACACTAAAGCATATAGGGAGGGGGTAGCTTACCCTAGTCCTCCTACTGGTCAGGTTTGGAGAGCTAACACGAGACCCCTTAATAACAACATGAACAATACCATTTTTAACACGGAATTTGATGCAGCTCACTCTAACACGGAGCAGACTGGGAACGCGTCTGTACCTGACAGTGCAGATTTTCCACCGGTCGAACTTCGCAGGAGTGAGTGCATCCAAAATAGAAATAATGGTAACGTTAGACACAGTAATGACACACAGGAAGATTACAATAATTTTTTAGGCGCAAGACCCAAACCGAAGCGCCAATGGTCGAATCGCTCCAACCAGAGAAGGACCAACAGGTAACATCAGTTTCCCCCCATTCACCAGGCATTGGTGTACTCTCACTGGAAGACATCAGGACACCTTCACTTTTTCCTACTTCAGTGTTATCTAACTTGGTCAACAATGACACAAGCGTGGGTGTTCGACTTGCCGGCCCAGTTATTAATTTTAATTCCACTGGTGATTTCAAAGTTTTTAATTTTTCTCAAATGTCTGTAACTACTGATATGGCTGACTTGTTGGCTAAGGGACATACTTATGTTCCTAAACAATGTTCAGACATTGTTACATCTATTACTGATGTAAAGACATTCACCAGGAAACTCAACTTCCAATTAATGATGGGAGGTGATGCCCATTCCGAAGCGAGTAGTCGATTGCATGTACCTAGTACATTCAACCCACCATTACACCCATTGTTGGCCACTTTTGAACAAATTTGTGAGGTGGATATTAGGAGTGTCAAAGGTAGATCAAGACAGCGTTATGTACCAAGTCACTCTAATGAGATTGAAAGTTTATCATATTTCCGATGACATAATGTCCGTGTTTGTAAACCGGACAAGGGAGGGGGTGCAGTGATTTTCGACCAAGACGATTATTTTGATAGAATGACTTCTTTGCTTCAATCCCCGGCTTATGTTTTAAGTTCTAGGAGTGAAGTGAATAGAGCATACAAGATTATTAAGGACAACATTGAGGAAATGCTTATGGAGGGTAGGATCAACCAGCAATTATACAATTACATGTTTACTCCGTATCCAAGATTTCCGTACCTTTTTGGTATACCTAAAATCCATAAGGATTTAATGGACCCTCCTATGCGACCGTTGATCGATAGTCGAGGGTCACCGTCCTATGCTTGTGCCAAGGTGGTTGACAACATTTTGCAGAAGTACATCAAACAAGAAGTTCAAATCTGTAAAGACTCATGGTCTTTTTTGTCTAAAATTAATGATATAGAGTTTCATGACTATTTTAACCTTCTGACAATTGACGTAAAAGACTTATATACGAGCATTCCCCACAATGTTGCTGTTGAGTGGGTATGTGATAGGTTGAGAGCCAGGGAAGCATGCAACTATGACATCTCGCTTGTGGGTGAATTAATGGATCTAATTTTACCTAAGAACTTCTTCATGTTTGGGGAGAACTTTTATTTACAAAACACCAGGGTTGCCATGGGTTCACCTTGTGGTGCAAGTGTGGCAAACTTAGTTATGGCCAACTGGGAGCACCAATTTGTTTTTGACCATCCAACTTATGCTGAACATCTTGCATATTACACACGCTTTTTAGATGACATTTTCATTTTGTTTAAAGGGTGTGAAGCTCAAGCAGCTGAGTATGTAACTTACTTAAACAGTACTACTACATTTTTAGAGTTTACTTCCAACTTTAGCACCACGAGGATTCCATATCTTGACATCATGTTAGTTAAGGACTCTGAGGCAGCTTGTTTCATAGCACAAATTCATAGGAAACTGACCTACTCTAACACACTCTTGCACTTCACTAGTTGTCATCCGTTTTTACAAAAACGAGCAGTGATCAAAGGTCGTTAGAGCTGCGAGGATGATAAGTAGAGACGTCGACTATGTTGAGGAATGTTTACTATTGAAAAAGATGTTTACGAGTCGTGCCTATCCTTCCAAGTTGATCGAGGACCTTATCAGTGAGGTTTCACAGAAAAGGTCATCTAAGTTTTATGAGCCCTAATTGCCAGTCCAAAAGCACATGGATCCCTCAGTACCAGCTTTGGCCATAGTAGGTGAGTGTTCTGTTAGTACTTCTGAACCTCATTTGTTCAACCTCCCTAGATTTATTACCACGTTTACGGTCGACAGTTCTAGTTTGTGGTTTATCATCAAAAAAAATTGGTATTTGTTTAGAGCAGACTCAGTAGTGTCCTCTAAAATGGGACCATATCCCAAAATAACTTATAGAAAAGCCAAAAATCTTAAATCATGGTTTGAGCAGAAACCGTTGTCAACTAGGTTTCCTGACATGTTTAAATGCCAATCTTGTAATTTTTGTAAGTTCATTATTGAATCGAACAGATTTACAGTACAAGACCACGTATTTAAATTAAAATGTAGGGTTAACTGCAACTCTAGTATGCTCGTTTATTTGGCTCAGTGCCAACATTGTGCAGGGTTTTACATCGGTAAAACTGAGCGTAAGCTCAAGGACCGAATTTATGAGCACATGTATGCCATAAGAAAACACAAGGAAACAAATGCGTTGGCTAAACATATAATGGACCACCCCTCCCACCAGTTCAAATTTATTGGAATTGAACAGGTAGGCTACGATAGTAGGGGAGGGCCAGCACAATTTAAATTGTTGGAAAAAGAACTACACTGGCAGATTAGATTGGAAGCATATCATTTGCCAGTGTTGAACGAAGCTTGTTCCATCTCTAGTGTCCTTCACCTTCTTAGTTTAAAGAGATAGGTTGGAGAGTCGGGTTAATTTAACCCGTATGTATGTTTTTTATACAGTATCTTTTGATATTCAAGTTTTATTCTTGTATTACTCTTGACTGACATACATGTGGAAATAGGGAACAGTAGTTAATGTTGCCAAACCATGTTTTTAAATAGGTAATTTTAATAATTTAAGTAAGGCAAACTTCGCCCAGGAGACCATCAACCTTGCCTTAAGGTTTAAGTTGTTTGTTTTAATTGACAGGTTACCATATTATTATAACTTTAACAGTTTTGGTTATCACGGAGATTGTTGTTTTTATCAGAGTTTTTGCTGACTATTAACTATTGTATTATGTGAAATGTTTAAAGTGATTGTTAGGGTATGTTTCTTTTTATGTCTTCCCTCAATAGTACGCTAATTTTTTTGCTGTTTATTGCTGTGGTGTGTGACTGTGTTACAAGCTATTAGGTATAACTGACTTAATTGTTGTTAACTTAATCATGATGTCACACTATTTAAGGCATAGTGTACTGCTGTATTGTGTTTTCTGAAGAAGTTTGCCTAGGAGGCAAACGAAAAGCGCTTCAAATAAATTCATCTGTGTTTCCACCTTTCAGTGTTTTTTCTATCTGGCAACATTAA
>NC_056739.1:601930344-601937844 GCF_019279795.1 Protopterus annectens | reverse complement strand
TTTCTTCCAATCTATGGATGGATAGTTAAAGTCACCCAAGATCAAGGCAAAGGGTTGAATATTGATAGATTCTAATAGGTCCAGGTAGGTGGAGTGGGTATCTTGAGTCAAAGTTGTGGGTCTGTCGATGGCTATGATTTGAATAGGGGTCTTGTCAATTGTTAACTGCACCTGGAGTGTCTCCTGTGCGTCATACTGTTTGACCAGCCTGGAGGTATGTATGTCTTTTATATATATTGCAACTCAACCTCCTTTTGCTTTGCTGCCCATGGTTTGGTGTCTGAATGTATGATAGGATGAGTAACCTGGTATGGCTGGGGAGCTCTCTGCAGCTTTGTACCAGGTTTCTGTGACTGCAGAAATGTCAGCATCTTCTAGGGTTAAGAATGCTTGCAATGAGTAAAGTTTCATGTTTAGACTCCTAGCATTTATCAGCATGACCTTTAATTTACGTTTTGATGAAATTTTCAAGTTGGTAGTTTTGACCTCATGGCATTGCCTAAAAAAGGCACTATGGGGGAGGCAAGAGCCTTTGCCAGGAACCTGAAGCTCAAGGGAGACAGATGTAGGCCATCTTTAGCAAAGCATTGTGGTTTGTCAGTCATGTTATCCCGGGCTGTCAGATACTGGATCCCCTTGGAATGATACCAGAAACTAAGCAAATTGTTAAAGTCAGTCATTTTCTGTTTGTATTGAGGCATCATTCTAGGTCACAGTAGAATGCTGCTTAAGGCTAGGAACATACCTGCCTAGGACACATATTCAGTGAGCTTGATCACTTCTCTCTTCATATAGTCCAGGGAGGTATGTCTCAAGTCATTCACACCAACATGAACTATGACAGAGTCATAACAGTACCTATTGAGAGACTTGAGTGCATGGGTGATATAGAGGATTCTGGCACCTGACAAACAACTAACTGTGACTTTCTCCTTATCCAGCCTGGTGAGGGGCACATCTGTGTGTCTCACAATGGAGACTCCTATGACTATGTTGGGTTTATGTTTAGGCCTTAGTGGCTGTAAGACAGTTTTGTGGACTATGTGTGGTGTGTGGTGTGTGGGTGTGGTGTGATGGGCAGTGGCGTTTGCATGTGTTTTTGCCTCGGAGGTCTCTTTTGTTTGGATATGTTTTTGTTGAGGACTTCCACATATGTGGGAGTGTGTTGTGTAGGTGTGGGTGGTGTTTGAGGTATTTCTTCCCTCTATTTATTGTACTCAAAACCTGTACAAGCAGCTCGTGGAAAAGTGCAATGAAATTTCTGGGAATACCAAGTTTAAGATTGTTCTGATGCAACTGTGACAGAAATTGACACCATGAAGTGTGAGGTACCTCAAGGTTCAGAGCTGGGATCACTTTTATTTTCCATATTCATGGATGACCTAAAAACTGATATTCAAGAGCAAGACCTTGTAATGTATACAAATGACATTCTCATATGTAATTCAGACAATAAAATACATTCCAACTTTACCAAGTTATGGCACTGGGTTTGAACTAATACACTTTCCATAATTCCTAGGAAATAAGCAAGCATGGTGTTTGTCTCACAACAAAGACTGAATGAAGTAACTACACCCATCCTTAAAACCCCTAGGTACTCTAATCTACTGTCTTTGTGAATCAAAATACCCAGGGCTACTTCTGCACCCCACTCTCTCTTTTTTGGAAATAAAGACAGACAATAGTTAACAAGATTCTGTATTAGTTAAAACTATGCTATAAACTAGATCAACATCTCTCTTTCTCTCTCTCTCTCTCTCTCTCTCTGTCTAGGAATGTGGGTTCCCAGAACCAAAATGATGTCCTTCCTATGCTTGAATATGGTCTGTTGATCATTAGTCTATGCTCTTCCATTAATACTCTTATCTTACAAAACACAGCTAATAAAATGTGCCATTCTGCCGTGATGGTTGAGGCTCACACTCATCATTCTGCCTTGATGGTTGAGGCTCACACTCATCATTCTGCCTTGATGGTTGAGGCTCACACTCATCATTTGATAACTTCTAAAATCATATAAACTGCCTATTCTTAAACACCTTCCTGTATAAAATCTTTCAACTTTATTACTGCCCTCCTTTCATGGTCTAGGCTTCAAATCAAAGTACCAAACTACTCCAGGAGAATTAGCAGTAATGGCACTTATTTTAAAACGGACATCTTTTTACCTAGTAATAAGTAAAATGTATTTTTTTTTCCGGAAATTGGCTTTGCTACTTGAAATCAGCTTCCAGATGTTCTGCACAATCAGCAATAGTGGGTTTAAGTTTAAGTAAAATACCAAGCCGACACAATGTGACATCAAAAACTTGTAAATGATAAACTGGCTCAGCTCCTCAGACACTGCAAACTTTAATAGACCAAGAGAACGAAAAAACACAATTTTGCTGTACATGTAAACAAATAACTTAGCGCTTTCACCCACATACATAGTCAGGCATCATCAGAGTCTGATGCAGGCTAAAGTCAAAAGTTGCTCTACCTACCAGGCATAGTTCTAACTCAAAATTTCTTAACTTTTTCACCTTCTTCAACCCTTACACCTTAACCCTAACATTAAACTAAACGAACACATGATTAATTTGACTCCATTCCCACTGATCAAAAGTAGAACTGTTTTAGACTTCTTCTCACTCAAGATGGAGGCTATTTCTTCCATCAGAAATAAATTTAAGCTTCCGACCAAGTACACCATTATGATTAGACAAATTAAAGACATCTGTAATAGGTTCTGGATGGATATTAACATTCCTGAATCCCAAATAGAGTTGTGTAAGGTAATATGGAACCTATTAAGAAAATGGTTTCTCACACTTATAAACTAATTTCTACACTCAGATGCTCAAAAGAAGCTATCCATTCTGATGTTTGGATAAAGCAAGACCCCTTGATCTCCTCTAAGTCCATTGCCCAAGCCATCTGTAAATTTTCTAAAGCTATTCCCCTATCAAAATTCAGATATACCCAACTTATGATAACAAATAATGCATACTACACCCCAGCTTTACTAAACAAGATGTACAAGGAAATCCCACCTTTCTGCCAATTCTGCCCTCCGATGGAAGCAGATATCATCCATAACTTTTGGAGTTGCAAATGCTCATATAGACTTTGGTGTGCCCTCAGAGTCAAACTGGAAAAAATGGGCTATGAAAACTCTTGGCAATTTGCACTCCTTCATATCCCAAGGACATTAAGAATATACATTTTCTAATAACATCTTTTATGCTGATAAAATACTATATCACCTTAAATTGGAAGGATAGATCGGCGCTTTCATGGGAAGGATTCAAACAGATAGCTGGGAAACATATTTATGCTCACAAATATTTGTGGTATTCCATGAGGCTAAATCCTACACAGAGAGATACATGGAAAAGGGTATATGAGTTTATACTAGCATAAATTCACAGCATTTAAACCTCTTTTTGGATGCTCTGCATAGATGGGTTTTGTATATAGTTAATTTAGTGTAGAGATATGCGTGTGATATGTTATGTTATGATATGATTAAAAGTCAATAAAAAAGAAGGAAAAAAAAAAAAAAAAAAAAAAAAATTTCTTAACCCAGCTGCACGTTACTATAATGTTTTGCAAAAATGCATCATGGCAAGGAACATTTACTAACTTATAACAGTGCTACTAAAATTTGTGCAATACATCCACAAGAATACATTCTTGCACTCAGCCCAATACAAACTAACTATAGCTTGTGTTGCAAATAGTTTCTTACAAGTTTCATTTATAACAAATGTACCAAGCTTTATAGTGTAAGTAAATAAATAAATAAATAATCAGTGTTGGGTGTCTCTAAATGCTACCAGGAAAGATATGTCAAACTAAATATAAAGTTTCACACAATATCAAGAAAAGATAAATATTTAAATGCACAGTGCATATAAGTGAAAGAAAATGACAGTATATGAAAGACGGGAGAGCTCATCAAAATGACTAGGGATATTAAGGGTAATTTCCATACAAAAATGTGCATAATGAAAGAAAGATGGTAAGGACCTTTCAGAAGCAGAAGATATTAAAAAGCAATGGGAGGAAAATAAAGAACAACTATATAAGGAATAAAATAGTTCTGTGAACTAGAGCCGAGCATCCTAGAGACTGATTACAGAGGTTTTATAGGTGATTTTCTGGAACTGATAAGGATATACTCCATGGTACAAAGATTGTGCTTTGCACAAAGTGTTACAGATTCCTGCTGACAGCACTTGTTACATGTTTGTACTATCTCAAAGGACCTCTGGAACATTCCAGCAGCAAGCATATTAATTACAATCATTAGTTTTTCTCCTGTTACCAGACAAACACAAGTAGTATGCATTTCCAAACCACATGTTTGCTCTGAGAGTGTTGATGGAGAGGTACAGCGGTCAGAAGGAGCTGCATTGTATGTTCGTGGACTTAGAGAAAGCATATGACATGGTGCCTAGAGAGGAGTTATGGCATTGTATGAGGAAGTCGGGAGTGGCAGAGAAGTATGTAAGAGTGGTACAGGATATGTACGAGAGTAGTGTGAGAAAGGTGAGGTCTGCGGTGGGAGTGACGGATGCGTTTAAGGTGGAGGTGGGATTACATCAAGGGTCAGCTCTGAGCCCTTTCTTATTTGCAATGGTGATGGACTGGTTGACAGAACAGATCAGACAGGAGTCTCCATGGACTATGCCATTCACAGATGACATTGTGATCTGTAGTGAGAGTAGGGAACAGGTTAAAGAGACCCTGCAGAGGTGAAGATATGCTCTAGAGAGGAGAGGAGAGGAATGAAGGTCAGCAGGACTAAAACAAAAAATATTTGTGTGAATGAGAGGGAGGATAGAGGAATGCTGAGGATGCAGGGAGTAAAGTTGGTGAAGGTAGATGAGTTTAAATACTTGGGATCAACAGTTTAGAGTAATGGTGAGTGTGGAAGAGAGGTGAAGAAGAGAGTACAGGCAGGGTGGAGTGGGTGGAGAAGAGTGTCAGGAGTGATTGTGACAGACGGGTACCAGTAAGAGTGAAAGGGAAGGTCTACAAGAGGGTAGTGAGACCAGCTATGTTATATGGGTTGGAGACAGTGACATTGACAAAAAGGCAGGAGTCAGAGCTGGATGTGGCAGAGTTAAAGATGTTAAGATTTTCAATGGGTGTGAGGAGGGTGGACAGGATTAGAAATAAGTATATTAAAGGGTCAGCCCAGGTTGGACGGTTTAAAGACAAAGCCAGAGAGGCAAAATTGTGTTGGTTTGGACATGTGCTGAAGACGAATGCTGGGTATATTGGGAAAAAGATGCTAAGGATGGAGCTGCCAGATAAGAGGAAAGAGGAAGGCCTAAAATAAGATTTATGGATCTGGTGAGAGAGGACATGCAGGTGTTTGGTGTGGCAGAGCAAGATGCAGAGGGCAGCAAGAAATTGAAGCAGATGATCCGCTGTGGTGACCCTTAACGGGAACAGCCAAAAGGAAAAGAATACATGGTATATAATCGGTCAAATGTCAGTATGCCCATATGAAAACAGTCCAAGTTATTCATAAAGTGTTCAGTGTCATATAATGCAAATGGACATAGTATCACTGTTGTCTGATTTACTGATGTCTGCATTTTGAAACAGGCACTGTTGATTGTGCAGTCGCTGTGATAATTACTGTAGGAATGAATGGTGCTTGGTTTACATTAGTAAACCTTTTGCACTGCATTGCTCTGCTGCCTCCTAAACACATATTTTGCAGCCTGGTATACAAAGCACAGTATGTTTAGCTCTGCAGTTCTGCATGTCTTTGTGCTACCGCACCATGGTAATGACCATCTATGAACAGAAAATACTTTACACAACATGTACACTTTGTCTAGACCTCACAGTAATCTTTCTGACTTGACCCCTAAGGATATTTCTTTAAAAAAGCAGGAAAGTTTAAAAATGCAACATTTGTGTTACTGAATCATTTTTGTGGTGTAAATTAAACAGAACACAAATGTGGCAGTATGGGTTTCCAGAGGAGAAAAATGTTGTACCGTATTAAAAATGTTACTGCCACAATGATGGTAATAACAGACCGTAAATAAGGGATTAGTGAACTTGGGTCAGCAGCTCATAATAAAGAAATAGTTTTAGTCAAACTAGGAAACTGTATGTCGTGGCAATCCATTAATGAATTTATTCTTAGCAAAAATATGTTTTACAGTCAACATCTTCTGTATCACATTCAATGAATTTCTGTGCTGCCAAAACAAAAATCTCATTTTTTTATATACTGAAGATAGTTTGTTTCTACAGAATCCTTAATGTTCTATGTAACATACCTGCCAACAACCAGGCATTACATATAAATGCAAATTAAGATAATATACTTTATTAAATAAAGTCTTGAAATGCTGTTCAACTTGGCAGCATTCTGAAATATGAAAAACATGCAGAACAACTTTATTCTTGTATATTAAAATAAACTCCAGTTTTTAAATTCTTCTGTATCCAGAATTATGTGCATAAACACTGCAAAACAACTTTATCCTTTTATATATATATATATATATATATATATATATATATATATATATATATATCTGTGTAGATATATCAATTATATATTTAAGTTCTACAATTCATAGGTTAACACTAGGCTGTGATCATTTGAGTCTAGCCACATAACCCCACAATGAAATTAACACCAAACTCTCAACAAAATGAATTACTTTGGACCCAGTTTTGTACCCTTTATATAAGGGTTTAACAGGCCAAACCAGGGATATATTTACAATTGTCCATCCAGATTACACATAAAAAGGTTAGGCAATTACCATGCTTTGCATCCAGAGGGATTCTATTCCAAAAAGGAGGTCTTCTCTAACAGGTATATCTGACCAGCAGGTCCAATTTACACTGTGGGTGACATTCAGACCTCCTGACTGGGTGTTTAGTGAATTAGTTTTGTGGATGTGGATGAGGTTGCATAGGGCTGCATCCTTCATGGCTCTGTAGGCTATAGGACAAGGAGAAGAGTGAGAAAACTTTGAAGTGGGCATGGTAGTTCAAGGTGGACATGCCCTTCATTGTCTTAATAAGGAAATGCTGTGGTCTGTCCAACTGGGTCATGTGCTTAGATAAGCACATATCAAAGAGATGTTAAAGTCCATAACTGGCCTGATGCGGGAGAAGTGGGGGATGATGGCATCCTTGATGTAGAAGATACACTCCTGATGATCAGTCTTACTACATGAAAATATTTCCTAATGGCAGCAATAATGTGGTAGTCAAAGGATAGGTCATTGTCAATGAGTATTCTAACTACAGGCCTATAGCACTCTTATCACCCCTAGCAAAAATTGTAGAGAAATGTATTCATCATTAGCTAATGCACCACTTAACTCAATATAACTTACTAGCCAACTGCCAACATGGCTTTAGGCCATTTCATAGCACTACAACAGCTCTCCTATCTTTTACCGAGTGTATCAATAGAAACCGCAATAATAGTATCCTGTCATCAGCACTCTTTACAGACCTGTC
>NC_056739.1:601882844-601925344 GCF_019279795.1 Protopterus annectens | reverse complement strand
TGGTTTTTAATAACAGAATTGATTTTAAATGTGGTGGATGAGTATGCAAAGAAGAATCTGATGTTAGTATTACATGCTCTATTAATATTATGATGATATTCGAATCATCATCATCATCTTCTTTTGGCTGTTCCCGTTAGGGGTCGCCACAGAGGATCATCTGTTTCCATTTCTTCCTGTCCTCTGCATCTTGCTCTGTCACACCAACCACCTGCATGTCCTCTCTCACCACATCCATAAATCTTATCTTAGGCCTTCCTCTTTTCCAGTTACCTGGTAGCTTCATCCTTAACATCTTTTTCCCAATATACTCCGCATCCCTTCTCAGCACATGTCCAAACCAACTTAATCTTGCCTCTCTGGCTTTGTCTCCAAACCTTCCAACCTGGGCTGACCCTCTTATATACTTATTCCTAATCCTGTCCACCCTCCTCACACCCAGTACAAATCTTAACATCTTTAACTCTGCCACATCCAGCTCAAACTTCTGCCTTTTTGTCAGTGCCACTGTCTCCAACCCATATAACATAGCTGGTCTCACTACCCTTTTGTAGACCTTCCCTTTCACTCTTACTGGTACTAGTCTGTCACAAATCACTCCTCACACTCTTCTCCACCCACTCCATCCTGCCTGTACTCTCTTCTTCACCTCTCTTCCACACTCTCCGTTACTCTGAACTATTGACCCCAAGTATTTAAACTCATCCACCTTCGCCACCTCTACTCCTTGCATCCTCATCATTCCTCTATCCTCCCTCTCATTCACACACATATATTCTTAGTCCTGCTGACCTTCATTTCTCTTCTCTCTAGAGCATATCTCCATCTCTCCAGGGTCATCTCCACCTGTTCCCTACTCTCACTACAGATCACAATGTCATCTGCAAACATCATAGTCCACGGGGACTCCTGTCTGATCTCGTTTGTCAACCTGTCCATCACCATTGCAAATAAGAAAGGGCTGATCCTTGATGTAATCCCATCTCCACCTTAAACGCCTCAGTCACTCCCACCGCAGACCTCACCACTGTCACACTACCCTCGTACATATCCTGTACCTCTCTTATATACTTCTCTGACACTCCCGACTTCCTCATACAATACCACAACTCCACTCTAGGCACCCTGTCATATGCTTTCTCTAAGTCTACAAAAACACAATGCAACTCCTTCTGACTTTCTCTGTACTTCCCCATCAACACTCTCAGAGCAAACATCGCATCTGTAGTGCTCTTTCCCGGCATGAAACCATACTGCTGATCACTAATCATCACGTCCCTTCTTAACCTAGCTTCCACTACTCTTTCCCATAACTTCATGCTGTGACTGATCAATTTAATCCCTCTGTAGTTACTACAACTCTGCACATCACCCTTATTCTTTTCCCACATGGAAAACAACCAAATGGTTGATTCTGAGTGAAAGAAAAAGGATAAAATTTAAAACAAAAATTGATTCTTAAAGGAAGAATGCATTTATCCAATATTTCTTCCCTTTTTATGTTTAAGCTTACATTCTTATGACCAAATATTACAAATGTCTATCTTGTGTCAACAGATACTATTCGTTTTTAATAACAGAATTGATTTTAAATGTGGTAGATGAGTATGCAAAGAAGAATCTGATGTTAGTATTACATGCTCTATTAATATTATGATGATATTCGAATCATCATCATCATCTTCTTTTGGCTGTTCCCGTTAGGGGTCACCACAGTGGATCATCTGTTTCCATTTCTTCCTGTCCTCTGCATCTTGCTCTGTCACACCAACCACCTGCATGCCCTCTCTCACCACATCCATAAATCTTATCTTAGGCCTTCCTCTTTTCCAGTTACCTGGTAGCTTCATCCTTAGCATCTTTTTCCCAATATACTCAGCATCCCTCAGCACATGTCCAAACCAACATAATCGTGTCTCTCTGGCTTTGTCTCCAAACCTTCCAACCTGGGCTGACCCTCTTATATACTTATTCCTAATCCTGTCCACCCTCCTCACACCCAGTGCAAATCTTAACATCTTTAACTCTGCCACATCCAGCTCAAACTCCTGCCTTTTTGTCAATGCCACTGTCTCCAACCCATATAACATAGCTGGTCTCACTACCCTCTTGTAGACCTTCCCTTTCACTCTTACTGGCACTCGTCTGTCACAAATCACTCCTCACACTCTTCTCCACCCACTCCATCCCGCCTGTACTCTCTTCTTCACCTCTCTTCTATACTCACCATTACTCTGAACTATTGATCCCAAGTATTTAAACTCATCCACCTTCACCACCTCTACTCCTTGCATCCTCACCATTCCTCTATCCTCCCTCTCATTCACACACATATATTCTTAGTCCTGCTGACCTTCATTTCTCTTCTCTCTAGAGCATATCTCCATCTCTCCAGGGTCATCTCCACCTGTTCCCTACTCTCACTACAGATCACAATGTCATTTGCAAACATCATAGTCCACGGGGACTCCTGTCTGATCTCATTTGTCAACCTGTCCATCACCATTGCAAATAAGAAAGGGCTGATCCTTGATGTAATCCCACCTCCACCTTAAACGCATCAGTCACTCCCACCGCAGACCTCACCGCTGTCACACTACCCTCGTACATATCCTGTACCTCTCTTATATACTTCTCTGACACTCCCGACTTCCTCATACAATACCACAACTCCACTCTAGGCACCCTGTCATATGCTTTCTCTAAGTCTACAAAAACACAATGCAACTCCTTCTGACTTTCTCTGTACTTCCCCATCAACACTCTCAGAGCAAACATCGCATCTGTAGTGCTCTTTTCCGGCATGAAACCATACTGCTGATCACTAATCATCACGTCCCTTCTTAACCTAGCTTCCACTACTCTTTCCCATAACTTCATGCTGTGACTGATCAATTTAATCCCTCTGTAGTTACTACAGCTCTGCACATCACCCTTATTCTTAAAAATCGGTACCAAAACACTTCTTCTCCATTCCTCAGGCATCCTCTCATTTTCCAAGATTTCATTAAACAATCTGGTTAAAAACTCCACTGCCATTTCACCTAAACACCTCCATGCTTCCACATGTATGTCATCTGGACCAACAGCCTTTCCATTCTTCATCCTCTTCATAGCTATCCTTACTTCCTCCTTGCTAATCCATTGTACTTCATGATTCACTATCCTCACATCATCCAACCTTCTCTCCCTCTCAATCTCTTCATTCATCAACCCCTCAAAGTACTCTTTCCATCTCCTCAACACACTATCCTCACTTGTGAGTATGTTTCCCTCAATATCCTTTATCACCTTTACCTGCTGCACATCTTTCCTAGCTCGGTCCCTCTGTCTAGCGAATCAGTACAGGTCCTTTTCTCCCTCCTTAGTGTCCAACATTTCATACAACTCTTCATATGCCTTATCCTTAGCCTTCGCCACCTCTCTCTTTGCCATGCACCTCATCTCCTTATACTCTTGTCTACTTTCTTCATCTCTCTTACAATCCCACTTCTTTGCTAACCTCTTTCTCTGTATACTCTCCTGTACTTCCTCATTCCACCACCATGTCTCCTTGTCATCCTTCCTCTGTCCAGATGTCATACCAAGCACCTTCCTAGCCGTCTCCCTTACTAGCTCTGCTATAGTTACCCAGCTATTTGGTAACTCTTCACTGCCACCCAGTGCCTGTCTTAACTCATCCCTGAACTCCACCTCACAATTACCCTTTTTCAGTTTCCACCATTTGTTCCTTGGTGCTGCCCTCACATGCTTCCTTCTCTTCTTGATCACCAATGTCATCCTACAAACCACCATCCCATGTTGCCTAACTACACTTTCCCCGGTCACCACTTTACAGTCTCCAATTTCCTTCATACTGGCCCACCTACATAAGATATAATCCACCTGTGTGCATCTTCCTCCACTCTTGTATGTCACCCTATGCTCCTCCCTCTTGTTAAAATACGTATTCACCACAGCCATGTCCATCCTTTTCGCAAAATCCACTACTATCTGACCTTCTGCATTCCTTTATTTAACACCATACCTACCCATCACTTCCTCATCCCCTTTGTTCCCTTCACCAACATGCCCACTGAAATCTGCTCCAATCACCACTCTCTCACCCTTGGGTACAGTCATTACCACTTCATCCAACTCACTCCAAAATGTTTCTTTCTCATCCATCACACATCCAACTTGTGGAGCATATGCACTAACAACATTCGTCATTACACCATCAAGTTACAGCTTCATAAACATCATGTATCCAACACTCTTTTCACCACCAAAACACTCCTAGCATACTGTTCCTTCAGGATAACTCCTACGCCATTTCTCCTCCCATCCACACCATGATAAAACAATTTGAACCCACATCCAGTACACCTAGCCTTACTCCCCTTCCATCTGGTCTCTTGCACACACAATATACCAACCTTCCTTTTGTCCATCATATTGGATAGCTCTCTCCCTATACCAGTCATACTGCCAATATTCAAAGTTCCAACCCTCACTACCACAGTCCTAGCCTTTGTCCTCTCTTCCTGCCTTCGGCCATGCCTTCCCCCTCTTCTCTTCCTTCGGCGAACAGTAGCCCAATTTCCGCCAGTGCCCTGTTGGTTAACAGTACTGGTGGTGGTCGTTGTTAACCCGGGCCTCGACCGATCCAGTATGGAAATATTTACTGGTGTCCACATGAAGTATTTGGTGAGGTTTTATGCCAGATGTCATTCATGATGCAACCCTCTCCATTTATCCAGGCTTGGGACCAGCACAAAGAAATGCACTGGCTTGTGCATTATGATGATATTCTAATAAATAAATCTATTCTAGGAGGAGGTCTAACTTGATCAGGTTTATTAGCATCTTCACTTACAGACTGTACTGAGTCACTACATATTCCCTTGATTCTAATGAACCTGAGACAACAGTATATTTTTACAGGTTTCTGGGGGGTAGCATCTCCCTATACACACATATATATATATATATATATATATATATATATATAATATATATATATATATATATATATATATATATATATATATATATATATATACACATAGACACACACACACACACACACATATATATATATATATATATATATATATATATATATATATATATATATATATATATATATATATATATATGTCTCCTTCAGAAGATCAAGTCAACAGAAAGTCAAACTTTATATGGTTGAGTCCATATAACTTTTGAAATGTCAAAGCTTTTGAATAGATATTGCGGTACAGCAGAGAATGGGGGTTTTACCCTTTTTTCCACTGCAGTGTGATCCTGGAGTTGGTATACATAATATACAGGGGATGTGTTGGGTGCAGCTCACACACACACACACACACACACACACACACACACACACACACACACACACACACACACACACACACAAAATACATATACAGAGGAGCTTGGCATAATCATTAAGGTCTTCACCACATAGGCACAAGGTACAAGGTTTGATTCTGACCTCAGGATATTGGCTAGGCTTAACATGACCCTTCAGGGCAGTTAGCCTAGTATTCACTCATGAACCTACAAATAATATCATTCTGTGGAAAACTAATATCAGTAGGCAGACCAACTAAGAAAATACAAAGGGCAGTGCACACTTAGCATGCTTTGCATAGGAGAGGAAGGTTACTGGTCTACCAGGAAGAGCACCAGATGAAACACAAACCTACCTACAAGTCTGTACTCTAAAGTTTCTCCCTTAATGCATTGAGGCTCTCTGCCTGTCATCATGTAGATTCACCTGTCTGCGCAAATAAATATGCTAATTAGGATTCATCTCATTAGTCTTTCTGAATAACTTGATGTGTTTAGCAAATCTGGTAAACATAATTGAGATTCCTGCATGATTCCATACATACACCTGAGTACCTGCAGGTAACTCTGCACATGAGTATCCAGTCTATTATTTTTGGTGTGTCAGAATAGTTATCCTATTGTTAACCATCTTCTGATGGAGTCACAGTAGAACATACATTCTCAGTAGCATACACAGGGATGGACAATTGCCATGTTTCACGCCTTAAAGTACCATTGGAAGCATAAAAAACTACCTAGGTTATTTTCACAGTTTGCCATCCAAATTAACATATAAGCTGCCCATCAATATCCATAGTTGCTTCGAAGTGGAGACTTGCAAGAGTTGTTTTGGATGCCAGTTTTTTGCTATTTCCCCTAACATCTTTCAAGGTGAGATATTATGGCTGGAGAAAGAGAGGATACTTTTTTCTTTTAGAACACAAATGTGGTGTGAGAAGATGCCTCAGATATTTTTTATCTGTACCATAAGGATTACAGCTAAATACTTCTGCAGGAGGGCTATATGGAACCTCAGTGTAAGGCTGAAACCTGGAGTCGCTTAGCCAAGGCTGTCACCCCTGCAACTAGAATCCAACACATGAGTGAACAGTGTTGTAACTATTATTGTGACGTGAAGAGAAACCATCCTGACCTATGTAGCCCAATGGGAGGATGAAGTCAAACAGCAAGTATCACCTGAAAGTACAGCTGTTATAAAACTTGTCCCTGAGTGCCATACACAAATATGGCATTGCCATTTTTTATGTCTAACCCCTGCAGTGATTGAAAGGAATATGTGTAAGACTGAAGCACTTAGGACAGCAACAGGGTGGGAATCCATGCTGCCATAATATTGCAGGACTTTTACAGTAGTAGACATTAAAACATAATGTATATTTTTCTTATACAAGTGGCACATCTGTTAGTACTGGCATTTATCAAAGACATTAGTAGACAGAGTATGCAGTGTTACAAATGTTTCTTCATGCCTCCTCCTCCTGTGTAGGAAGTCAAGGGGATCTTCATGTTAACTATCTTTTTTCTCTTACTGATGTGGCTATCATTGCATTCAACTCCCACTCACTCCCATACTGATGTAATTCTGAAAAACATTTCATGTATATTTTTCCATCCAGTGGTATCACTGTAGTAGTATATGGTCCAGATATGTAAGATCATTATTGCCCATTGCTTAGCAACTTAATACAGTACTACTCCCCCAGTAGAAGTTTACTCTCCAGAGAAAAAAATCACTAATCACTATAACCAAATCATATAATACAGCAGGTGACTGTCTATATTCAAACAGCCAGTGTAGCTGAACTATGGAACCACATCCCCCTAACACTGAAATCTATTCAAAATGGAAACTTATTTAAAACGGAACTAGAACTTCAGCTATCAGATTAATGGATCTGCTGCTGTACATTCCTGCAATAAATGCCACAGGCATCTTCTGCTTGCTGTGTCATCAAACCATTTCTTTTCACTCAGAATCCTATACCCCACAACCTATATCCCACAGTTAGCCTTCACCAACACCTGAACAGTTTTATTAGCATCTCTCAGCCATATACATACTTTTGTAATACTGCTCACCCCATCTGTATACTTAGTATAACCTTATAATAGCAATATACATAATTATCAATGAACCCCACATTATAACAACAATATTAACATTTTCAGCCCTACCCAGTTTCTCCCCTCCAGCCCTATTATTTTGAATTTCTAGGCACTAATTGCATGATCTATTTGCTGTCTGACAAACCCACTAGTACACCCCTTCAAATGCTCAAAGTTCAACATCTACTAATGCAACAAGTATTGTTTCTGCTGTAATAGTTGCTTTTATTTCATACAAAAGTAATCTAATTAGCAAATTTTTATGAAATTGTTAATGTGTATTACTTAAGGTCTGTTCACGTATATTATTGAATGCCTGTTTAGAAATGTTTGTAAAATGTTGCAAGTTTTCTCCCCACAACTCAACTGAAAAGCTTTTTTTTTACTAAACTCAGTCAGACAACCCAGTAAACAAAGGCAAAATAAATAAATAAAATAAAAATAGAATAAAATTAGTTTGTTGGATATTTCACAACTTACAATAGGACAGGCTATCCTTTGCCTGCTTATCGTCAATGGTTGAAATGTCTGTTTGAACAGCGTGTTTAATTTATATATTGTCCTGTATCACAAACAACAATTCACAGATGTGAAGGTGAGCACTGCTCAAAGTCTATGTATCTATGGCTTGACCCAGAAAACATAAGAGTAAACAACCTTTTATTAATAAAGAAAAAAAACTCTGACCTTCAGTCATTTATAATCAAAAAAATTTTTCCACATCTGCAAATTGCTGATTGTTTGTTTGTGATGTTTAGTTATATACAGATAGCTTGTTTATTCAATATTCTTGGACAACAAATTGCATCTCTGAACACAGGATGCGTAGGTCTGGCTACACAGACCATGCCTTTAATCTTCTATTGCCAATAGTGTATGTTAGGCCGACTGTTGTTTTAGGCCGCCCTTGCATCTCTGTCTCTCACGACGTGTGTGTGTGTGTGTGTGTGTGTGTGTGTGTGTGTGTGTGTGTGTGTGTGTGTGTGTGTGTGTGTGTGTGTGTGTGTATAAAAGTGTATTCTGCTTCATTTCATCATTTGCCACACTAGTTAAAGTGCACTTTTCCTTGTGTTTGTATTTCTTTTCCCCCACCCTCTTTGCTGCTCTACATTTATTATACTATTATATGCAGCAGTACAGCAACATGCACCATCCCACCAGCAAGGCCTGTTGGCCCTTCCAAGTGGTGGCTGCAGTTTGTCCACCAGTTGAAGTGCCCAGCACATCCATGTCTCAGCCTGCCGTTATCGCCACACCTCCTGCCCTACTTGTACCATCATGTAGCCCACCACAGGAAGCTGTTGCAATGGGTCCTGCCAGTGCTGGTGTGAGTGGACATCCATAGGCAGCTGGCAGACAGTGTGGGGGATATCAACAAGAGGATGGATGCCCGCATCAGCCACGTGAAAGCTATTCTTCAACAACTCGTTCAGTTACATCCCTGCCCAGCACAGGCTCCACCTTCTGAGCCAAGGCACAGTGGTGACAGTACCCAGGGTGACAACTAATCTCCCAAAGTGTCTTAGCTGAGAGAGACTGCATCTGCAAATACCAGTCTTATCCCCAACCTGGTGTTCCCATCCCTTGTGTGTCCATGCCCACCACTGTTGGTTTCACAGTCCTCCCCTCACCATTGGCTTCCCTTGCTTGTCTGATGTCTGCTTCAGCACTGTGTCCCCCCACTTTCATTTTGTTATCCCACACATTGTTAATCTTCTCTGTCTTTCTTTCTACCTAACCTATCCCTCATGCTCTCATTTCACTTCCTCAGTGTTCAGCCATCTGCTTGCTTCCCCTTTTCATCTTCATCCTGTACTCCTATTTCCAACCCTTAATCTGGTAAAAAAAATAAACACACCACACAAGATCTAAATGGCTTCTAAATTAGTTATCTTTTTGTGGTTATATTCTGCGGGCAGGTCATGTAGAGCACTTTTCATGCCAATGTATAATCAATGGGAAATGGCAATTCTTGTTGTAAAGCAAAAGTGAAATCCAGTTGATGAGATGTGCTACATATATTGCCATGGGTAATGCAAATGAGCTGTGTGCCATCCATCCATCCTCAACCCCTTTTCCCATTTTTGCACATGGGGTCAGGGTGTCACTTCAGCAGTGACAATCATCTCAAGCCAAGATTTTCACCACTGGGTGGCTAGTCTTTCTACAGTAATTCTTTCATTCCACTCACTCACGCACTCTTATCTATGGTCAATTTAGAGTGTCCAATCCACCTGCTGCATGCCTTTGAAGTGTGGGAAGAAACTGAAGCACCTGGAGGAAACCCACATGACCACAGGGAGGACATGGAGACTCCACAAAGAAGGCACCCCAGCTGAGAATTAAACTGGAGAACCTGTTGCTGTGAGGCGACAATGCTAACCACTGCACCACCACAGCCACCATTTTTATTTTTATTTTGCATTTGATAACTGGGAAAGTCTATCTGGACATCAGAAAACTCCCTTTTCAGCAGAAGCCCATGGAGAAATGCTCTACAAAATTAAAAAAAATTACAGGCGTTGTTTAAATCAAGTGAACGATACAAAGAGGAGACTACAGAACAGATATGCGGCTGAGCCACGTATGGAAATAAGGTACATATGGAAAGCTGGTGGTGGAATGCTGAGGTCCAGGAAGTCATGAAAAGAAAGGAGGAGTGCAGGAAAAAGTGGGAGATAGAAAAGACTGACCGGGCTGTGAAGGAATACTAGTTGGCTAACAAAGAGGTTAAGAGAGGAAATCTACTAGCAAAGAACAAGGCATCAGAGGAAAGTGATTCAGTAGCTGGCACAAAGAAAGTATATCAGGCAAAGACAGAAAGATAAAGAACATAGTTAGACACCCTTTACAATGGATGCCAGCAACAATCTGCTCACCAGTCCACAGGACATCAAAAGCAGACTGAAGGGGTACTTCCAGCAGCTTCTGAATGAAAAACACCCCACAGAAGTTGTACTGCCTCAGAAATGCTTACAATGAAGGAGGAGGAGCCCTCCTTACAAGAAATAAGAACAGTACTGAAGAAAATGAAGGTGGGGAAAGCAGCAGGCTCAGATAAGGTCACAGCAGATATGATCAAGATGTTGGGTGAGATTTTTTTATTTTATTTATTTTATTTTATTTTACATTTGATTACTGGGAAAGTCTGTGGACAAAAATCCTTTTTCAGTGGAGGCCTGGGCAGAAAAGCTCCAAATTTAACATGTAACAATGATTATAATTACAAATACAAGGTTTACATATACATGACTTGACATTTGTGTTAGATGTATAACACTGGATAAAAAATACACTCGTAAATATTTTTATTAATGCATTGCTGCATGTCTAGTACAGGAAAAGAGAATTATTAAAAAAAAAAAAAAACCAAGAAATCTATCAGGATAATGAGTGACTTATACAATGTAAACCAGGTATTACTAATAACAATCGGTGGATGAACAATTTTCATAGATATACTACATTGACTGATAGCCTGTAGTAGGGGAGATGCAGTAGAGTACAGATATTGAAACATAATTGCAACTTACGGAGAATAGTTTTACTACAATCCTTGGATACACACTTTGGATTGTAATAAGAATGGGTAGAAGTATGTTAAAAAGTGATATGTGATCTGATTTATGTGGGGAAATAGTATTACCTAGAGAAAGAGTGTTTAGAGTAAATAGGACATCGCATTGGAATTATTTTCTTAGTGGAACAGGTTACCAGTTTCACGTTTCTTTGACGAGTAGTAACAGAGAAGGGAAGTCTGAATATGGAGGCCAAAGACAGAATGAGAGAGGCTGCAGCCAACCAGCACAGAATATCACGGGTAGTGTATGACAGAAGAATGCCAGAGAAGTTGTAAAGTAAAGTGTACAAAACTGTGATGTTACCAGTACTACTATATGGTGCAGAAACCTGGGCAGTGAAGGTAGAGCATCTGAGGAAACTAGAGGTGATGGAGATGAAGTAACTGAGATGGACAGTAGTATACACACTGTGGGTCAAATGAAGACATGAGGACATAAGAGCAGAAGACAAGTAGCTCCAGTTTTCTGAGAAAGTCACAGAGAACAGATTACAGTGGTTCAGACATGTGCAGAAAAGCAGAAGACAATCTGGTGAAGATGATGTGAGACAGACAAGAAGGAGGCAAGAAGAAGCAAGAGCATCCAGCAAAGAGATGGCTGGATTGTGTGAGAGAAGACCTCTGACAGTCAGGCATGAGTAGCTAAGAAGGTAGGGGAGTGGCATGGATGGATTGTGTGAGAGAAGACCTGCGACAGTCAGGCATGAGTAGCTAAGAAGGTAGAGGAGTGGCATGGATGTACTGTGTGAGAGAAGACCTGCGACAGTCAGGCATGAGTAGCTAAGAAGGTAGGGGAGCTGCATGGATGGATTGTGTGAGAGAAGACCTCTGACAGTCAGGCATGAGTAGCTAAGAAGGTATGGGGAGTGGCATGGATGGATTGTGTGAGAGAAGACCTCTGACAGTCAAGCATGAGTAGCTAAGAAGGTAGGGGAGTGGCATGGATGGATTGTGTGAGAGTAGACCTGCGACAGTCAGGCATGAGTAGCTAAGAAGGTAGGGGAGTGGCATGGATGGATTGTGTGAGAGAAGACCTATGACAGTCAGGCATGAGTAGCTAAGAAGGTATGGGAGTGGCATGGATGGACTGTGTGAGAGAAGACCTGGGACAGTCAGGCATGAGTAGCTAAGAAGGTAGGGGAGTGGCATGGATGGATTGTGTGAGAGAAGACCTCTGACAGTCAGGCATGAGTAGCTAAGAAGGTAGGGGAGTGGCATGGATGGACTGTGTGAGAGAAGACCTGCGACAGTCAGGCATGAGTAGCTAAGAAAGTAGAGGAGTGGCATGGATGGATTGTGTGAGAGAAGACTTCTGACAGTCAGGCATGAGTAGCTAAGAAGGTAGGAGAGTGGCATGGATGGATTGTGTGAGAGAAGACCTGTGTCAGTCAGGCATGAGTAGCTAAGAAGGTAGGGGAGTGGCATGGATGGATTGTGTGAGAGAAGACCTCTGACAGTCAGGCATGAGTAGCTAAGAAGGTAGGGGAGTGGCATGGATGGACTGTGTGAGAGAAGACCTGCGACAGTCAGGCATGAGTAGCTAAGAAGGTAGGGGATTGGCATGGATGGATTGTGTGAGAGAAGACCTGTGACAGTCAGGCATGAGTAGCTAAGAAGGTAGGGGAGTGGCATGGATGGATTGTGTGAGAGAAGACCTGTGACAGTCAGGCATGAGTAGCTAAGAAGGTAGGGGAGTGGCATGGATGGATTGTGTGAGAGAAGACCTCTGACAGTCAGGCATGAGTAGCTAAGAAGGTAGGGGAGTGGCATTGAATAAAGAGAGAGATGGTGACGGTTGACAAAATACCCCGACCTCATGTAGAAAATGGGAAATAGCGGTTGATGATGATGATGATAATGAAAGGGGAGACATTTTTTCAAGTAAATAATTAAGAATTACATGATAAGACATTATACAAAAACATTAAATAATTCTACAGAGAGAATTATAATATTGTTTCATTAATAACTGTAAATTACAGAAAATTGACAACATGAGACAGAGCACTAAAGAAGGAAAATGAGACAGTACTCTCTACACTTTTCTTAATGGCATATGCTCTGATAGCAGACGTGTGTAGTACTCTTATTGGAGTCACAAAGTACAGTGCATTGCAGATTTAGACACAGAAAAAGAAATGAGTACTAGGGGAGTGTATGAAGGTGAGATAAGATAGATGTAAGTTTGGAGGGGCCCTAGAAAGCTGAATATGTTAAATATCAGAAGATTACTAGAACTCAGAGTTTAGTACTGTATAGTGAATATTGAATGCACTGATATTGCATGATGGTTATATAGAAGGAAGTAGTAGTTCACAAACAACACAAAAACTGACAGGCCAGAAAAGATCCATAAAGATGATAGAGTGGAATAGAAAGAAAGAAAGAAATTATGTATTGTTACCATTATGCAAAAAGCCCAAATTTTCTGGTTAGAAGGTATACAAAAACATTAAAACATAAATTAGGCAAAAGAAAAATACTTGCACAAAAAATCTGTCAAAAGCTTCATATACAAATTTGTGTTCATTAATACAACAGATTCAAGAAAAACATATAGACCAAGAAACCTCAAGCTGTTTGGAAAAAAAAAAGCAAATGAGGAAACACAAAAATATAAAGAACAAAATCTAGAGATTTTTGAAAGATATAAAAAGGAAACAAGGACATAAGAAAGAAAGAGATCTGATATGGTGCAATATTTCTACAGAGAAGAAAGTCAAATTAATGTTGTTGTCTTTCGGTTTTTCCTGGTTAGGGGTCGCCACAGCGGAACTCCGATCCACTAATAATTGGCAGTAGATTTTGATGAAAACCGACGTTCAACCTTCAACAAAGGCACGCCCATTTACGCATGTCTTTCGAATGCCCACCCAACTGCAGGGAGGACATGCAGACTCCACACAGAAGGCACTCCCCGCACTCCAGCCGAGAAACGAACGGGAGAACGTCTTGCTGTGAGGCAACAATGCTACTGCTGCCCCACTGCAGAAATCAGCTCCAAAAATATTTGAAGAGAAATATATACAAAATCTGCCAAATATGGGAAATTTCACAATACAAAAGAATAAGATTACAAAGGGGGAATACACAACAGAAGATTAGTAAAGTAGAAGTTAAACAAATAGAAGCTGAAGTTATGAAATACCTGTGAATTGACAGATTTAGTGTAGAAAGTCTAACACAGGTTATGTCACAGCATGATGGAACAATTAGTCCCCAAGCAAGGAGAAAGAAGAGGAGCGGGAGACATCTGAAGAAGAAATATGGACATGGGAAAGAAAAAGAGATTTAATATGGTACAACATATATGCAAAGGAGAAAGCAAAACTAATCAATACAAAAAAGCAGCATCAAAGATATTTGAATAGAAATACAGACAAAGGCATCGAGATATGGAAAACTTTACAATACAAAAAAATAAGAAAACAAAGGGGGCAAGTAGAAAAAAGGATAAGTAATGAAGAAGTTAAAGACATAGAAACTGAAGTTATGGATTACCTGCAAAGTGAAGGATTTAGTGTAGAAAACCTAATTCTTGTAACATCACATCATGAGAAAACAATGATTCTGCAAAATAAGGAGAAACCAGTGGAGCAGAAAACATCTTATCAGTTGTCATATGAAGATTCTTTGGAGCCAGCAGTAGTAAACCAGTACAAAAGTTCACCTGGAGTTGCACAGCAAGGGAAGGAATATGAAACATTGACAACCCTGATGCAGTCAGTGTTATGGAGTGATAGGTCAAAAGAGCAATGGATGACACAGAATGAAACCGAAGAGAATACTTCACAGGAAGATGTTCTGGAACTTTCTGTAGAATGCCCGCAGGAAACAGAGAAGAAAGAATGTGTCCTTAGTTTAAACAAAAATTATCTAAGGATAAAGTTGCTTGTTTTAATAGAGATGGATAGAAGTATTAAGATCAATAAAAGAAACAGATTACAGAAAGTCAGTAAGATTCAAAATGTCAGAAGTTTCATAAAAACAAATAGGATATATTACTGTGTAGCTAAATCAATAATAGCTAATGTCTTACCACAAAAACACAGGTAGTAAGGGAAAGGAAGGGAAGAAATAAAATGCCATTGTGGAAGTATCGAATAGAGAAAAATATAAATTAAGACAAGAAGTGTCGCTGTTATAAGAGTACAGAAGAGCGAGCACATCAACTTAAATACTTAAATAGACATGATAAAAGCAATGTGCAGTATCTGAACAGACCAGGGTTTATCATACACTATAGCAAATAATAAACTAAAGATATCAGCACAAGCAGAAAATTTTAGAAGATATGCAGATAAATAGAAAAAATACAAAATAAGCAATTCAGTGACAACCCAAAAAAAAGTTTTATAGAGAACTGGGAAACAAAGGAATAGAAACACAAACAAAAAAGAAGAAATAGACATATTTTGGAGAAATATCTATGAAGATCCTATGGAACATAACAAAGATGTTGAATGGATAGAAGTAAAAGAAACAGTAAGAAGTTCAAATGTGCATGATATGAAATGGGATGAAGTAATGGTGACAGAAATTGAAACAAAATTAAGAAAAGCTCTTAATTAGAAAACCCTATGCCCAGATGCAATACCTAACTTCTGGCTAAACGTATTAACATCTTTCCATGAAGATTTAGCCCTGAGTAAGAACTATTTATATGCACACCCTGAACAGATGCCTGCTTAACAACAGGAAAAATGATATTCCTCCTTTAGAGTTAACCTTCTGACAATGGATAAACTATACACTGGAACTGATGCTGACAGAGTTTATAGTCATTTAGAAGAAAACTCAAACATGGCAGTAGAACAAAATGGTAACAAAAGAAAGTCATATGGGACAAAGGATCAGTTATTGTTAAATAATGTCATTATGGAGAATGGTAAAAAGGGAAATAATCTAAGTATGGCATATGGAAAAGAATCACTTATTGTTAAATACGGTCATAATGGAGAATTGTAAAAAGGGGATGAATCTAAGTACTGCATGGATATACTATAAAAAAGCATTTGACAGCATCCCATATGCATGGATAAAGGAGTGTTTACAAAGGTATAAGATAGAGATGGTTCACTATCAAAATGTTGGGCAACAGTTAATGCGAAACTTGGAAGGTTGAAACTCATGGTCCCAAGTTTCTGTAACGTTGATTCGTAAATGTTCAGATCCACAACAGCGAATGCTAGTGTGCATTCGCTGTTGTGAGTTCAACTTTCTGATAGGAGATCACACTACAGTGGGGATTGGGAAATTTACCCTTTTCCTCACTGTAGTGCAATCTTGGTGTTTGTATATATAATTAGCTGGGGGTGTGGGGTCCAGGGGAGCTTGCCACCCTGCAAAATGTTAGTAGGAAATCAGTGGAAGTCCAGGTAAGTTGGGTAATGTTGATAATGTTGAATGTTGAATTATTGACATTACCACATTTGCTGATTTGAACAGATGATTGGATTTTACAATGTTTTTTTTTTTGAGTAAGTAATCACTCACACAAGTGTGTTTTGAGATCTCGATAGTAAATCGATACATTGATCAATTACATTACAGGGACAACAAAACAGTGGCAAACCACTTTGCAGCTAAGCCATGGTAAAGGGCAAATTATTATCCAGGGATAGAATTTCAAACGGGAAATATTCCAGGGTGATTCTGTCACCGCTGTTCTTTTGCCTTGCCCTTAACCCATTAAACTGTCTACTTAACAGATTATGGCATGGTTACAAATTTGGCTCACAGGAAAGCTGCAACACCATGAAAATATCAGTCTGGGCAGAGATGTGTTATAGAGGAACTTGTGCAGGAGGAACTGTATAAAATATCTGGGAATTGATGAAGGATCGATAATAAAACAAGAAACAAATGTGAATAAAACTTAGTAAGGAATATTTTAAAAGACTAAAATTAATATTGAAAACAGCCTTGATATGTAGGAACAACGTCAAAGCTCTAAATCAATTTGCTCTTCCTGTTCTAACTTACAGTTTTGTGGTACTTAACTGGCCTCAAAAGGTATTGGATCAGTTGGAGGAAAACAATGAAAATGCTTCACTCATCAAATGGTTTATAAAAAAATCAAGTGTATACCAAGTTTGTATTATCCCCATTCTGAAGGCAGTATGAGCCTCCTCAAAACTGATTACATGTACAGATCTGCAATTGGAGGACTGCATACATATCTGCAGACCTCACAATATCCAAATATAGTGAACATTTTAAAACAAGAGAAGAGCAAGTCTAAGATTCAAGGATACAAAGATACTTTATTGTCATTTAGGAAACACAAGTGCTACCTAAATGAAATTTTGAGTGTCAGCTCTTTTACAGGAGAAAACAAACACAAAAAGACAGACACGATAGATATTAAAAATAAACAATAAATATAGTACAAAAGTAAGTATCTGAGGTACATGCTTGTATACTGGTCAGTACTGACTACTAGATGATGAACACATGAAAAAAAAAGTACACTACACGCAGAGGTGAGACTGGGTGATATTGCACATAAGGAGGTGATTGGAATTGCACTTGAATGAGAATATATCAATGTTAGTATACAATAAATAAACAGAATTACTGTAAGGGAAAAAGGAAAAGAATAAGAATGCAGCAATCTATTATAGTTTTGATACACCCAGATTTATGTCTGCATTAAGTCTTATTGCAGTTGGATAAGAATTGTTCATAAATCTAGAGGTCCTGCAGCAGATAAAACAAAAGGAATCATTATTGACTTCAGAAAGAGCTCTGCCATGCACCTGCCACTCAAATCAATGGTGAAGAACGAGATGCAAGTTTAGTGAACCAGCCATATGCTGGATGAGAAGTGTATTTTGTGGGACCTCTTTTTTACATCCCATGTCAAAGAGCTCCTGTAAGGTAGGAAGACTAGTGCCCACAATCTTTTCTGCTGTTGTTATTCTTTGCAGCTTCTTCCTTTTGGACATTGTGCTGTTACCAAACTATAGAGGGAAGTTGCTGGTGATAATGCTATCGATGACCCCACTGTAGAAGGTATTTAGAGCATTCATAGAGAGCTTTGCTTTTCTCAGCCTTCTTAGGAAGCATAGTCACTGGTGGGCTTTTTTAGTTAGCTGGCCTGTGTTTGTACTCCATGAAAGAGCCTCTGATATATGTGCACCCAAGAACTTTGGTATTTGGACTCTCTCCACTTCTTCATCATTGATCTTTAGGGGCAGGTATATGGCAGAACTCTTTCTGAAGTCAATAATGATTTATTTTGTTTTATTGATGTTCAGGTCCAAATTTTTGTTGTTGCACTATTCAGTCAGGGAGTTGACCTCATTCCTATACTCACTCTCATCATCATCACCACTTATGAGTCCCCCCAGTGTAGTGTCATCTGCGAATTTGATGATGTGGTTGTTGCTAGCTTTCACAGAGGAGTCATGGTTAAGGATTGTGAACAGTAGAGGACTCGGCACACAACCCTGGGGTACTTGGGTGTTGACTGTAATACTCCCTGAGGTGTTGTCACCAGCACAGGCCCTTTGTGGTCTTCCAGTCAGGAAATCAAGGATCCAGTTGCACAGCCCTTTATTTATGCCAAGGTTGATTGTTTTTCTGTAAGTTGCATTGAAATCACTACATTGAATGCTGAGCTGAAATCTATGGACAGCAGCCTAGCATAGTTGTTTTCTTCAAGATGCTCCAATGTGAGGTGAAGTGCCACTGAAATCGAATCAGCAGTTGATTTGTTTGCCTGGTAGGCAAACTGCAGTAGGTGAAAGGATTGGGGTAGTATTGTAGTCAAATGCCTTTTAACCAGTCTTTCAAAGCATTTCCTTACATTTAATGTAAGGGCAACCAGCCTGTAATCATTTAGGCAGATGCGGTTGGCTTTTTTGGGCAGAGGGATTATGTTGATAAGATGACTTTCCTGCTTAATTTAGCAGAAGCATATCAGTGTCAAGTGAAAATGGAAATCCAACCAGAAGACAAAAATCAGCCAGCAACTAAATGTGCCAAAAAACAAAAGGATGGATCACATGAGAAGAGAAGAAATGTGGAAAAGGCATAAATATAGTTGCAAACACAGAAAATTCCTGGAATAACCACATGTTGATCAGTACCTGACACAGGAATGGTTAAGGAGAGGTGAGTTTTAACCAAAAGATGAAAGGTTAATATTTGCGGCCCAGGATAGTGCACTATATACACTTTGGTTTACAGAGTCCATTGAACATGTCAGAGAACCAGACAAATGCAGGTTTTGAAAAACAGAATTGGAAATAGTTGCACATCTTGTTTCTGAGTGTAAGACATACATGGCAGAAGGCCTGTATACTGAAAGACATAACAATGTGGCAAGAGTGTTACACTGGGGATCATGCAAAGATTATAATACTGAACTAGCTGAGAAACACTGGCAACATGAAACACAAAGCATTATAGAAATGAAGTTTATATCACATGGGATCACCCATTATCAACAGTTCAAAAAAACAGATGTAATTAAACCAGATATAGTAGTCCATGAAAAGAAGAAAAAAGTAGCATTGATCATTGAAATTGCTATACCCAGTGATTAGTGTCATACATACAGAGAGACATAGTCATAAAATACAAGGATTTTCAGGCAGAAATGAGGGCAACATGGAAGGAGGATACCCAGACAGTTCCAATAGTAGAAGGAGCAATGGGTCTCATAATAAAGAATTTACAATCATACTTAGATATGTTATCGATACATGTAACTCCACATGAACTGCAGAAGGAGTCTATTCTGGGCACATTGTAGGTGCTGCAAAGAGCACTTTTGGCTAATATCAAAGGTTGAAGCAATACAAATTTCATGAACTTCAATCATACTTTGACTTAGGAATGGGGTCCATTCCCATCATTGTATTAGAAACCCAAAAGACTTGGAGAAATGAAACTTTGAAATGAAGTAAAGTTTATTCCTGACTACTGATATGGCTCTGCTTGCAAATGGCCTGCTTTATAGACTGTGATTGCACATAGAGGGGTGTCCCAATCTCCTCATAACTAGATTTTTATTTTATTTTCCTGCTTCCATTTTGTTCATATATGATAATCTTTTGATATGTGTTTCCCTGATCCATTCATTAGGAATTCTGTAATGGCTCACCTTGTTAATGCTGTGCTTAACCGAATATCAATTAAGAGAGAGTAGTGGGTTCAAATCTCTTGATGCCTGTCTGTTATTTATTTAGGCATCCATTCATTTGATCACAATAAAGCATCTGAGGTATATACTCACTGTCATACAAGTGGCTATAATTAAGGGTCACATCTCTCTGTGTGTATGTGTGTGTGTGTGTGTCTCTAAATAAATTACTCTGGACAATGGTTACTATTTTTATTTTATTAAAATAAATTACTCTGGACAATGGTTACTATTTTTATTTTATTACAGTCAGATGAATCGATAAATGTGGGTTTAATTGCTGTGTAAGGGGGCTGTTGTTTATGCTGTGATAGTCATTGTTCACACATTTGGGCAGTGAGTAGCTTTGCCATCTCACAGCACTTGGTTCTCTGGGTGAGTTTTTAGCTAAGATTCCTTCTGTGTGGAGTCTGCATGTACTCCATGTCTGTGGGTAGTCTTTATCCAGGTGCCCTGGCTTCCTCCTTAAGACCTTCAGATGTATAATGTACGTCTGTGGCCATTTCTGATTTT
Source organism: Protopterus annectens (assembly GCF_019279795.1). Lineage (NCBI taxonomy): Eukaryota > Metazoa > Chordata > Ceratodontiformes > Protopteridae > Protopterus > Protopterus annectens. Next base: position 601,904,651 of record NC_056739.1, on the reverse strand, counting down.
ATTTTTCTCTCACTGTAATACTGGATTGACATATAGATGGTAATGATCTTTTCTGAAGGAGTATGGAAGCAGGCACTATTTCCAGATAGGATTGATATTTCCTTGAAAACATTTGCTATCTCGGTTTATTAGGAACTAGCATTTTGTTAATTTTGAACAGTAATTTTTAGATACAAATTATTTTGCCCTGAAAGAAAAAAACAAGGCTAAATTTCTTACTTTACTTATGATTTTTATTCAGGTCATCCATTGGATGTAAAGGTTATCAAGAAGCTCTTAAGATGTACCTCAAAGCATCTAGAACCCTATGAGTTTTTAGGTTGTTAGCAGCCCCCAGACCATAAGCTAAATTCAGTTACTTCTTCCACACTTATTACAAAGTGTCAAAACTGGCATTCACTGAAGAACAAAGGCAGGCTCAAAAGAAAAGTATATTACCATAAAAGAAGTCAAGTATAAGTTGTAGCACTGTTCAGCACTAGAGTTCAACAGTTGAGATGCCTGGCTGTTAAGCAGATGAAGCTAAAACAGGCATAAGTTGAAAGTCAAATGTCCTCCATGGGAAACAGAGTATTCCCCATTCACATAGGCAAGCACAGGACCAGATTAGAAGTGCAGGATGTCTGATGTGTGAATCTGTGCCAAAGACAGTGTACTGTAGCTTCTGGCATAATGATCATTGAAGATCTGAAGAATACCTCCACTGGAAAAACCATACTCCGACATAGACAAATCAAACTGACATCCTGAACAGATGAGGAAAGCCAAGCTAGAATCTGTTAAAGACATCCAGCAAATTCACAAAGAAGTCTGTTGAATAATCCAGAAAAGGCAGCCTAAAGTGGCACAGATGACAAAATTGTCAAAAATTGGTAAATCTGTGGTACAATCTGTACTATTAGATGGATACACAAAGCAGTGAAGTATCAGTGTGACAATATCTCAGTTTCAAGGGCAGTAGACATAAACCAGGCTCTGTGGCACAGAGAGGCAAAGCTCTGACCGCAGCCCAGGTGACCATGGACTGGTTAGCAGGTCCAGCATTGGAAGAGCCAATCAGAGATGGGGAAGAAAAAAGGTGCAGTGCAGCTTACCTCTTCCAGGTGGGGTGGGGATAGCATGTGTGCAATCTGGGTCATAGGGGGTAGTGCGAGTTCCCTGACAGAGACTGTGGAGACCACCACTTATGGTTCTGTGTAGGGGCAGGGTTGCTTGGAGAAATGTGTCTTGTAGAAGAGAAGGGATGTCTTCTATGTTTGGTCCATTGCATGTCTACTACCTTAAAGCAAAGGTTTTGAACTACCCATGATGTCTTAATGAAGATGTACTCTTCAGGCTAACCCTAGCCCTGATATGGGGAATGAATGGGCTGATAGAGTTTAAACAAAATGATTGATCACAATAAGACCAGTGAAAAAGTTAAACTGGAATGACATAGTTGGAAGATGAGGGTGATGGATCACCTGGTAAGGGACAGAGAATACTTCAAATGGGTATGGATGAACTGTAATTCTTAGATATTTAGCATGCAGAGTGAAGCAACTTAAAGCAGTTTACCTTTGCCAGGGGGTGACTACAAACAAGCCAGTAAATTAAACAGACTTTTGTTGGATTCACAGGTACACAGAAACATTGACAGGACTGACATTTTAAGCTGGTCTGTGTATAAATGTGTTATGGATGTAATGATACGGTAAATGGGGAAAGTACTAAATAGAAGGTGCAGATGGACCCCAAGTAAGTGTAAAAATTAGCAGGTTGAAAAATGGTTAAAATTGTGGTGACAAAAAATATGGATAAAAAGGGGACTGTTGGCTTTTTTGGGGTTAGATGGTATTAAAGCAGCTTGGAGGTATATACTAATGACAAGTATTTGCTAGGGATAGTTCGACATGGTTAGAGAAGAGAAAAGGCAGTTACAGAAATGAAAAACATGCGTAAGTCAAGGAGAAGGAAGTGGAGGAGAAGATAGAGTTGAAAGAATTCCAGAAATATATTATGGAATCACAGTGGCAGAAATAGGGAGAAGGTGATCAAGATGGTGGACATGAGAGAAAATAGAAGCAAAGTTATTGGTGTGAATGCTAACAACACAGAAACACTGTGGAAGGATAAGGGTGATTAAACATAAGTATGGGGAGAAAGTGCATATAAGTAAGGATATTAGATACATCCTGTGATCAGAGTACAGGGTTTAATGATTTCCACCTTCATTTGCCTGCTGTGTGGCATGTCACTTAATCAGAGCATGATCTGAGGCCACTCCGCATAAGGTACAGTTGTGTTCAATGGGCTTCTTTGGTCAACAAATACATAAAAAAGGCTTTAGACATTTGCATGCACTTATATCCATGTAAACAGTTGAAAAATCATTTAAGAGAATAGAGCTGTGTCAGTTGAGCATTGACTCAAGTTACACAGACCAGCAGGTAAGGAAAGGTAACTATGGTGGCTGGGCATATGAAACAATCACAGACAGCCCTGATGGGTTACAAAGAGGCTTTTATAAAGTTACAGCTAATGTATTTAGTGATACAATGGATAATTGAGTTTCTCTGGCACCAAGAGAGAGACTATAATAATGATTTTATCTAAGAGAAAGGAGGACCACAAGAACTCAGAAAATGTCTGCCCTATTCCATCATGCTATTTTGATGCAAAATTGATAGCTTTAACAGCTAGATTGGAGGGAGTGATTCCCAAGACAATAGGTGCTGAACAAATAGGTTATGTTGAAAGTAAACCCTGCAATTATTACTGGATATTATTGTTACATTTCACTGCATGGGTCAAAAATAATGTGCAGCATAGGGCTGCAGTCATACTGTTGGATATTTGATATTCAAAAAGTATTTTCTACTTTTAATTGGAATTTTTATTTGTTTCCCTAAAGCATAAGTTTGACAACTGTGGGGGCCCTTTATGAGGACCCAAGAATAAGAGTTATAATAAATGTTTATTTTTTGGTAGTAATGGTAAAGATGGTACATAAAACATCAACTTATTTGAAGGGCTGGAGAAAGAAAGGTCATAGAAGTAGTATAAATTTAATTGTGAATGAGAACATGTTATTAGATGAGTGTGAGGTACAGCCAAGCATTCCGGATATATTTAGGCGGTTTTGTAGGAATCAGGGTTATAGTTCAAGGAAAACAAATCATTGGTCATTAGAGCTGGTTCAATTTGAGGAAAATGGGAAAATGATTAAAGTTTTTGAAAGGAATCATATACTGTTGACGATTTTAAACAAAACATCTGACTCTTTAATTTATAGAAAGATGTTTTTAGCAGTTGGGCATCCACACAGTGATGCCATAGCAGCCTTGCACCTTAGTATTGAGGGTGTAGCCATGCTATAAAATACATTTCACCATGTGCATTGTTTTGGTACAGAAACTGAACCAAGAAATGCTCCTATGACAGGCTAAAGAACAAAGAAATGAGGTAATTAATACTGCTTAAATGTATTATTTTTATCTTTATAGAGTTTCAATTAAATCAAGTAACATATAAAAGAATTCAACATATTAATCAAATAATTGACATACAAACTCAAACAGCAGTCAGAATAATGCCAAATGTTAATTCATGTATAATATTACAGTATCTTTTGCACTGTTATATCGGTCTGTATAAGCCTGTATCTATTTCTAATTCTTCTTCTTCTGGCTTTTCCCAGTTAGGGGTCACCACAGTGGATCACCTGTCCGCTCATGATTGGCAGTGGAGTTTTACGGTGTCGAGTTGCCAGCCCAGTGCCCAACCTTCCACGGAAGGCACACACATGCACGCACTCACACCTAGGGCCAATTTAGGGTGTCCTATCCACCTACAGCATGTCTTTGGGAGGAAACCAGAGCACCTGGAGGAAACCCATGCAACCACACAGAAGGCACCCCAGCCGAGAATTGAACTGGAGAACCTCTTGCTGTGAGGCGACAACGCTAACCACTGCACCATCATGGCAGCCCCTGATGTTCAAAAGTGTATATGCCTATGCAAACTATGCAAATGCTCTTTTTATAAATTATATTTATGTAAGCTATTATAAAGCTTTATCTGTTGTGTATGTACATTTACCTATATTTTGTATTCCTTCTGACATCTTGTAACTGTATTTTATGTATATGCCAAAACTGTTGTTAAAAGTGGAGCTTTTCTCCTCAGGCCTCCACTAAAAAGGGTTGTATTCCACTCAGACTTTCCTGTTAAACAAAGATAAATAATTAATAAAAATAGAATACACAAGTCCTATCTACATCTAAACAAAACTATCTACAATATACACAAGCTGTGTCAAATTCCTAAAATAAAATATTAACTATATATAATATTATAATAAATGTTAATATTATAATAATTATAATATTATTCTGATGTAGCCCAATCTAGTCTGTCTGAAATACAAGGTGAGCAAAATTGATGAGAGGAAATTATTTTTTTTGAGCTGTGATACAGAATCAAAATTGCTAGACATTATAAGGCCTTGCTGAGTCTAATCATGGTGGCTGCCAAAAATCAATTACTAGGAATGAAAATTAAAGTCTAAACCCACAGTAGTAGAAGTAGTGTATAGTAACAGAGATAAAACAACTGGAAATGGGCTCTTTAGAAAAAGGGTAGGAGCAAATTGCATAGAAAAAATGGAAATTGTGGGAACAATACATGCAGACGAGGAATTTGGTTTCAAACAAGGCAAAATTTGAATGAGCTATGTAATGTTAGACTGAATGTGACTAGATAGATTATAAGTGATGTATAATGTTTGCAACTAAAATTACGTCAATATGGTTTGTTTTCATTTATATAAGTGTATGATTGCTTATGTCATAAGTGATAATTTAATAAAGATGTTACTTTTTTTAAGCAAGAGTATTATCCTTACATTTCTCCAACAATAAAAATAGTTTAAGCTATAATGTGTAATTAGCAGATGTCTGTTTCAAACTCTTCATAATTATATTAACTTCATTTTCATATACTATAGTGGTTATTCTTGGGCATTCTGAAAAATCAGGTGAAATAGATTTTGTCAATTTTTAGTTATTATTTTATGTGCAAGAACTAAAAGATACCAATGAAGCAAGTGATAAATCTTCATTAGTACACAAAAGCTGGTGCATTAAATAAAACTGATTATACAATAAAACATCATTTATGTTCAAAAAACATGCACACTAAATGGACAGAGCAATCAGTGTGCCTACTGTAAATCAAACAATATGAACATGAAGAAATCAGGTCGGCTTGCTATACACAATTTCAGAAGATGAAATCAAGATAGCTGGAGCTCTCTGTCCCAGTGCAGTTCTGATGGGTTTTGTTTCTTTCTATGACTTGGTGTATGAGGCTAGTCTGTAGGTACTGGGGCCCATAGATAGCCTGCCATTGTGCAGAAGGATGACAACTGCAGTCCTCCATTTGTTTGGCATAAAGCCTGTCTGGAGGCTATGGTTAAATAGTGATTCTAGTGGTCCTGATATGTCATGTTTCATGCTATTTAGGAGATATCCTGGAATATTACTGGGTCCAACTGATGTAGAGTTCTTAGCCTTGGAAAGCGCACTGAAGACCTATCCCCTAGTAAGAGCTGGGGGAGTTAATTCAATGGTATATCCTGAGGGAGAGGAAAGGGATAAAATTGGAACTAAATTTGTTAGCCAGTAGACTTGCTATATCTTCCATATCAGTTTAGGGGATCCATTTACAATTAGTCTGGCACATTGTTGTGTAGCACCTTTGATGTTGCAGACATAACTTAAGAAAGACTTGTGATTGTCCTTGGCCTGGGATACTATTTTACTTCAAATTTGGCTTTGGTAGACTTGATTACTCCTCTGAGTTGTTTGTTTTGATTAATAAGGCAGTTTTTATATTTCTAGGCATTACACTTTCTAAATGTGGCCACAGTTGTCTTCCTTTTGTTATACAGCATATTGATGATGATGGGACTTCACCAGGGCAACTTGTTTTTTGAGTTTGTCCTTTCCTTGTTCCTGGTGGTACAGCTATCTGACTTTACCAATTAACATGTTTGCACAGGGTTTCTGTGTGCAATTCAATCAAGGCAGCTATGATGTCAGGGTTTGTGGGGTTAAAAATTTATCTGGGTTCCCTTAGTAGAAAATTTGTCTTAGAATAATTCATAAAGTTCTAGAGGTAGCTGGGTACTGCCTTTTATTTTTATTTCAAATTAAACTGGTCTATGGCCCAAACATACCAGTAATGATATTACACTGGGGATGGAGTGAAACATTCTCCCATGTCTGTGAGGACCAGGTCCAGGATATTAATAATCCTAGTAGGCATACAGACTAGTTGGTCCATGGTGTTTGTGTTTACAAATCCAGCGATCTTTGAGCCTGCCTGTTTACTGTCATGTATAGTTCCCAGTGCGGTAGTTAAAGTCGCCCATGAATATGGTATTGAGTTGAATATGGAGAGTCTCCAATATGTTCAAGTATGTGTTAAGCTTGTTCATAGAGGGAGACTTATAGCTTGCAAGGGTATGGCATGGGATTCTACCTATGATAATGTGAAAGTTGAGAATCTTAAGAGAATCACAAACTGTTTGTTTTTGATGTAATTCGAGATGCCTCCGCCTTTTATCCCTTCCTGTGCAATACTTGGTCTAAATGTATGGAAAGCATTATATCCCAGCTCTGCCAGGGTCATCTCCATGGCTTTGAACAATGTCTCTGTAACTGCACAGATGTTTAGTTCTCCAGGGTGAAGAGAATTTGCAGGGAGTGGAGTTTCTTGTTTAGACTTCAGGAATCCAGCAGTAACACCTTTAGATTTTCTTTGGTTGGTTTTGTTATGTTTGTCAGGCTGACATTGCTTACAAAAAGCACTACAGGAGTGGATAATGTTTTAGCCAATGCCCAAAAGCCGAGAGAGAACAGGTGTAAACCATCCCTGGCAAAGCATTGTGATCAGTTGACCATATCCTCCCATGCTGACAAACACTGTACTCCATTTGTGTGAAACCAAAAAAATAAGTCAATTATTAAAGTCAGTCATCATCTGTTCATATTGTGGCATCATCCTTGGAGAAGGTAAAATGATGCTCACTGCTAGGCTCATACTGGTATGACACATAGTCCAAGAGCTGTGTCATATCTCTTTTCATACAGTCAAAGGAGGTAGAGCACAGGTTGTTTACACCCATATGGACTATGATGGAGTTATACTGGTACTTGTGGCTCAAAGACCTGATTGTATGCATGCATGATCTCGTGGATCTTGGCCACTGATATGCAATCGGCTGTCACTGTCTGCTTACTCAGCCTGGTGAGCAGGACATCTGTGTGTATCACAATGAAGTCTTCTATTACCAAAATATTACGGTGTGTGGTAGCTTGCTCTATGGGCTTAGAATATGAGATGCTGTTAAGTCTGGCTGTATGTCTTGTGATGGGTCTTGTTTTAGTACAGGGCTTTTGGGGTTCTGAGAATATTTCCTGACTGCAGAGACAGAAAGGCTGAGCCCTGAAAGAACAATGCTAGGAACAACAAAAAATATATGTCCACATCCTAGCATAAAAACTATGCCACAAATGTAGAACCAAATGGTATAGGTTATTTTGAGCACAAAAGGAAAATGGCCAGCAAGAGCAGCTAGCCTATTGTTATAAGTCTAATGTTTGGGAGTTTTTTGGCAATTAGGAAGATTACATTTAAGTGCCTCGGTATATGTGAGTCTGTGTGTCAAGTCTATATTGTGTGTGGTGGGTGTAGGGTCTGCATTTCTTTTTTTTTTTTTTTTGTAATATAATTTTTTTACAATTTCCAATAAATGATACAGATACAGATAAAAGAAGAAAAATTGGCTTTCACTTACATTAGTTACATACTGTCAAATACAGTCAATAGTAAACTTCAAGAAATATGTATTACATTGCTAGAAGAATAATTACGATTGAACATGAGATCATAAAAGGCAGTGCTTGAAATTACACATACTAAATTATCTCATAAAAAGGATGTACCCATATGTCTAGGCCTATTTTAATTAACTATATACACTTTATACAATCGGTTGTCACTTATAAAAGATGACCTACATAGATATATTAGGTATTAATGCTACCAGTAAGGTTAGAAGGTATGCTCGTACATGGTTTTTATGTCCCTTAGGGAATTGGTTGGAAATTTACAATCCTCGTCTGGTGAAGTTAAAGCGGTTGGGATAACACATTAAGTAGGAGACTATTTAAATGAGGAAGAGAGAGAAAACAAAAAAAAAAGAGAGAAAAAGTTTTAGATACATAAGGGCCTAGTTAAGAGCTTCTACAAGGTTACCCCAATATTTCTGGAAATACTTTATTTTCTTTTGACTTATTGTACTTAATTTGCTCGCAAGAACATATTTAGTAGCAATGGTTTTAAACTCTTTCCAGGATGTTTTTGTTCTATCTAGCCAGTTGAGTGCCAGATAAGTTTTGAGTATAGCGCACAGTGTTACAATAATATGTTTGGACTCAAAGTTATAGGAACTGGGAAAGATATTCAGAATTGCCATTTCCCATGAAAGGGTGGATTTCATGTATCCCATTTTCTCAAGTTGTGCTCTCAAAGGGCACCACAGTTTGTAGATGTTTTTGCAGGACCAGAATATATGTAAAGTATCGGCTGCTGAATTAGGACAAATGGGGCAGAGGGGTGAGATATTGGGATTAATTTTACTCAGAAATAGAGGCGTATGATAAGCATTGTTATTTATCATAAACTGAGTATAAATTAATTTTTTGAAGGGAGTTAGTTTTAGTGTTATGTCAATCGCCTCAAGCTTTTCATCAAGAGTTATTTCTTTGTTTTGTCTCTCCCAATACTTGGAGTATAGAATTTTGCCATGGTGTGTTATTTTTGTTATTAAGCTGTAAGTGTTTGATAGCATTTTAGTCCTTAACGTAAGCTGAGCTGTTAATTGTTGATAAAGTTGAATATCTAATGGCGTTACTTTGACCTTATCTGTAAACAGAGTTACTAGGTATAATATTTGTTTGACAATTATGTAATACTTTTTGTTGACTGCCAAAGATGTTATAATAGATTCAAATGGGAGGTCTTTGATTTTAAAAAAGTCTCAAACTATACAGTTCTTGATGAGAGGAAATTTGTCTAGGTTTAACATATTGTTGTTTAGTTTGAAGTTGGGATTTAAGTGAATTGGTTGATCCATAATTGAGAAGTTTTTTAAATTTAGAGATGTTATGAGCTTTTGAAAACATAAAGTATTTTTTATTAATGTAGGATGAATCTTAAAATCTTTACGAGTTTTAGTATTAAGGAAAATAATGGCTTTTGGGTTGAGCTTGGATGCAATTAGGTGTGAATGGTAGATTTTTATCCACAGGGGATGCCAAACTTTATTTAAAGGTTCAAAGTTAATTATTTGTATAATACGACTGGCATTTATTATATTATAATATGTTTGGAAGTCAGGAAGGCTCATACCTCCTTTTTCTTTGGGGAGGGTTAGTCTGGAATAGCTGATTCTAGTGTTCTTGGGATACCATATAAATTTCCCTAGTGTAATTTCCATTTTCGAGAAGAAACTGTTTGGAATATTCTGGTTGATGGCATAAAAATGGAAAAGAATTTTAGGGAGGATGTTCATTTTTATAATAGCTGACTTAGAAAGCAGGGGGATATTTAAGTTTTTCCATCTTGAAAGATCTTCCATGACTTTAGACCACGTTTTATAGAGATTATTTTTAATTAGTTCCTGTTGGGGGTGAGTGAAAGTAATACCCAAATATTTGAGTGCATAGTTTATTTTGATCTTTTTTCTGGTATGAAGAATTCTTTGTGTCCAAGGGGATTTAATGGATAAATTATTGATTTGTTTGGGTTAATGGCATAGTTTGAGATTAGTGAAAACTTGTCAATGGTGCTTAAGATCTTTTCTAGGTCGGTTGAGGGAAATTCAAAGTAAATATTTAAATCATCTGCAAAGGCAGTATATTTCACTAGAACTTTAGAGATGTAGACAGAGTGTTGAAATGTTTTTTGACTTAATTTCAGGAGAAGGACTTCAAGATAAAGGTTGAATAAGTAAGGTGAGAGCAGACAACCCTGCCTTGTGCCATTGATTATTTGAATTAGGTTTGCATTCTTTTTATTTATGTTTAGTGTGGTAGTTGCCTTGTTATATAGCGTTTTGACCATATTGATATATTCATCAGGAAAGGCAAAGGGCTTCATAATCTTGAAAATAATGTGTACATTGACCCTGTAGAAGGCTTTTTGAGCATCTACTGAGAGTGCATATTTGGGGGATTTGTCATTCATTGTCATGTTGGCTATGGCTTACATGGTCAGTGTGTTATCCCAAACATGTCTGTTATTCATGAACCCTAATTGATCGTGAGATATAATATGAGGTAGTATTTTATTTAGTCTATAAGCGAGTATTGATGATAGAATTTTTATATCTAGATTGATTAGAGGAATTGGACGATAGTCATTTGGGCTGAAATTATTGGCATTAGGCTTTTGTATAAAAATAGTTTTGGAATTATTTATGTATAAATCAGAAATGCCAAATTTTATTATATAATTGTAGACTTTAAGTAAAAGAGGGGCTAAAAGTTGCTTGAAGAATTTATAAAATTCCACTACATATCCATCCGGATCTTGGGCTTTTCCTGGTTTCAGTTTATTTATGACTAAGAGGATTTCATCAGTGGATATTGGTGCCTTAAGGGAATATCTATGGGTGTCATTTAATTTTGGGAATTGTAAGTCATCCAAGAAGATATCAGTGGAGACATCTCCAGCAAGTTCTTGAGGTCCATAGACCTCTTGATACAACTCTTCAAAGACATGAATGCTTTCCTTATCAGAGAAGAAAGACTTGCCATTATGGTTAATTTGTTTTATCCTAGTGGGTGGAGATTTGATATTTATTATCCTGGCCAGTAATCTAGAAGGGGTTTGAGCCCATTCAGCATATCTGTGAAGGAGTCTGAGTTCCGTAAGAGAGTACTGTTTTAGATGGACTTCATGTAATTGTTTTTGCAGGGAGATCATCTGTTTTTCTACATCTATGGAGTACTTAGTTTGCAGTTCTAGCTCTAGTCTTTTTAGTTCGGCTTCTAATGTCGATATATGCAACTTAACTTGTTATTTGATTAGGGATGCTTTTTGAATTAGAATTCCTCTGAGTGTAGCCTTAGCTGCAGCCCATTGGATGTCTTGAGGAATGTCTGAATTGTCTAGGAATTTGTTGTGTGGGATAGGAATTCCTGAACTTCTTGACAGAGATTCTTATTATTTAGAAATTTGAATTGAAGGACCAGTTTGATAGGATCTGGCCATAGGTGTTTGATCTAGTCGCACTTATTTTAAGATTGATTTTGGCATGGTCAGAAAGATTTCTAGGGTCGCTGCTGTAATTTATTTCATAATTTAAAAAAAATGTTGAGATTAGGAAGAAGTCTAACCTAGACCATGATTTATGGTACGCTGAGCAAAATGTATATTTACTAATTGAAGGGTCCTCTCTGAAGGATTCAAATGGATAGCATATATTAAAATCATCTATTAAATTGCCTAAGAGGGTAGTAAGGCCTGTAGGTTGTTTGTTATCCTTGCATGTCCTATCCAGTTCAGGTGTTAGTCATGTTCCAGTCCCCACCTAAAATCAGTAGATGATTTTGAAATTTTTCTAAAAGTGTATACATTTCATATAAGAAAGAGGATTGGTACATGCAAGGACCATAAATATTTAGAATTAGGATATCTTTATTGCAGAAGGGAATAGAGCATGTTAGGTAACACCACCTTCCATTAGGATCACACCCACTTGCTATTAATGAACCTTTAAAAGAGTTTTTAACAATTATGGCTGCTCCTTTAGAAGCCATGCAGTTCCCTGCAGCTGTTATTTGTTTAATCCATTTCTTTCTGGCATCCTTCTCCCATTGTTCTTTTGTCATATGAGTTTCTTGAATAAGAGTTAACTCGAAATTGGATTTGTAGGTTAAGTGCAACACAATGTTCTTTTTCTTACTATTTTGTAGACCCTTAACATTCCATGATTCCAGTGATACCATTAGGGAGTTGTTTTTGGAATCCGATAATTATTAATAGAGTTAGAAAGGATGAATACAGAAAATATGTCTGAGTTATAGAGGATTATAAAACCAAGGTACCAATATTTAAGGGCATTTTAGATAGGTCAGATAAACAGTGGTAATGAGCGAAAGTGACAACCAACCCTTTCAAACCTCCCCCATGCATATCCACATCCTACTACTAATCTGAAAGAGGTAATGGAATACTATTTACAGTTCTAACTATTATACAAAAAACTTCTATTGTTCCAAGATCCATCTGACTACAAGCACAAAAACTTCCTGCTCTATGTTAACATTAAACTGAATATACAAGAATATAAACATTTACATGTACTAGCTAAATAAGGTGGATAACATAAGCCTCATAGTGTTGGTGGAGATGACATTTTGAGGAGAATTTTAAAGCTTTCATATATAATACTAAAAAATCACTTTTACAATACAAAGTGGATGACATCTTCTTTTAAAGCACATAGTAGACAAGTGTACCATTATAGTTCCTAGACAGGCATTTGAACAATTTATTGTATTAATTGCTAGACACTACTATTAGATATTAATTTTAGATATTAGTGGATATACTATCTACTGTTCCAGAGCAAATAAAGCCTGTGGATCCTAGTGAAAAGGTTCAGCAAAATACAGTGAAAGGTGAACAATATACTGTACACAGATTATTAGGGCATAGGACAGGTTTAAGCAATTTAAATTTCTAATGGCAGTACTAAAACCATTTACATAAAGAAAGGTTATTATGACATGACCAAGTTATGGTTGCTTGGGAAAAAGAAGAAAAGAAAAGAATCCAAGGGTGATTATAAATCTTTCAACAACACTCTTTACACAATGCTTTACAAGCTGTTCAATTTCCAAATTGTAGTTACATTTGCAACAGACAACACAAGTGCTATAATCACAAAGATAGCAAGAGGATAACTCATTTTTATTTCAGCTACATATATCTGCCCTTTTAGGATTTAAGTGAATATTTTCATATAACTGTATCTTAAAATACTTTTTTCCCTTATAAAATATTGAGCTTATGCATGCGTGTGTGCGTATGTTTATGTTTGTGTGTGTATGTATGTGTGTGTGTGTGTGTGTGTGTGTGTGTGTGTGTGTGTGTGTGTGTGTGTGTGTGTATTGCATCTGTATGTGTGTGCATCTGTATGTATGTGTATATATATATATATATATATATATATATATATATATATATATTTATAGATACACATACATATTTATATAAATATATGTGTATACATTTAAATATATCAAGTGTGCAGGTACAATGGGGTGAAGGGGGACAGCAGTTCCAGGTACAGGGTGTAAGGGCTCATGGTTATCAGTTACTGGATGGTTTACAGTGTTACATAATCATCCTTTTTCTTGCTAACATTATGAAATGAGCAACATTATTTCTTTTGTAGACTGGACTAGCAGGCTTAAAAATAGAATCGAACTTTCAATTTAAATTAGGATGTTACATCAAGCCTACTCCAGATATTTAGTTGCATGTGTTGAACAGTACCTTGGATGTCACATACAGGATGAAAAAAAATAGAAGAGCTTTCCTGTGATTTCCTGTGGCTGTTGTGTGTGTGTGTGTGTGTGTGGGTGTCAGTGTTGTGTTACAACTTTCAGAAATGCAGTATATTTACCCTCATACACTTTTGCCTTTAACTACTGCAGAAAGTGGAAGCAGGTATAGTTCCATGTACTACAAAGAATTACAATCTAGTCTCTCCAGTCATGACCCAACCCATGTGCTCACCGTTTTCCTCTTGGGCTTTACTCTTGAGATGCATACCTCTCAAATATCCAGACTCCTGCAAAATGACCAGATTTTTGCTTTATATCTCCAGCCTGTTACTCATAAAATTGTAATTTTTTCTGGCAAATTATTGAGGAATGACGTTCAGAAAATAATGACAGACATTTAACAGACAGACCTCATACCCTTCAGAAAATTCATTCTAACACCTCCCCCCCATTATTATGGCTTGGTCCAGACCTCTTGCTCCAACAGGTTGTGAGCCATGTTGAGGCGAATTTCTTGACATCCATGTCTCAAGTGCACAACAAGCCGGCCACCACCAGAGAGCCCACCACAATCTTCTACATGTAGTGCAATCACAAATATTGAATAACTAGACCAGATATCCTCTGTGTACCATATCAGCCACTTTTTATTTCTGCACATTGATCTGCAGCTGGCTGAAAATTGTCTCTATACCCATTCCAAGTTGTAAAGTGCACATTATCTGAAAAGCAAAGTTAAATCCAAAAAAATACTTGAAAAAATATCAAATAGTTTATATGGCACATTTGCTAGAATGGCATTCTGAAGACATGGGATAGATTTCCAGGAGTGCGCATTAGTTATTTTCCTACCTACAGCAGTTCTTCATTTCAAAAATCTGGATAAACGCTTTGCAACAATGGCTATTTTCTTCTATCTGGACTTGTGTGGTGTGCGAATGTATAAGGAGACTGCTGGGTGCTTGGTAGACTGTCTTCTTTAGAGGATCCTTCACTTTTCTTCCTCTGTTTTTTGTCCCCCTCCAATTCTTGCTCATACAATTCAATTGATTGGACCGAGCTGGCCTTGTATGATGCAAAACGCATAGCGCGTTTGTGTACCTTACCCTCAGTGGACTTATTCTTCCTGACAGATAAACTGGAAGTTAATTGTAAGGTCAAGGGGCACTAAACGGCCACATGGTTTGGTTGCATGGCCTGCAAATAGAACGCTGAGATGGAGAGAAATGGAAAGGGACTACCTGAAGTAATTATCGTGATGTTGAGTTTAGGGTTTCGATTTGATTATCCGAGTTACTGCAAAGCTGTAGCATATTCTCTCTCTCTTTTTTTTTTTTTTCATCCACTTGGCGTAAAACAGCATCTAGACCTTAGAAGCTTGCATCTGCTTCATAATTTGGATCGTTTTTAATTTATTCAGGATTAGGTCTGTTTTTTATTATTTTTTTAAATTCTGAAGTAGTCGGCAGTTCTCCAAATGCTTTGATGAAGTCAGATTTAGCTTTGTGGAGATTTTTGATAGAGTAGTTGATGCTATTATGTCCCTTCTGTGTGGAGTCTGCATGTCCTCCCTGTGGTCAAGTGGCGTTCGAAAGACATGCGTGAATGGGTGTGCCTTCATTGAAGGTTGGGCATCGAGCTGGCACCTCGGCATTGTAAAAATCTACTGCCAATCGTTAGCAGACCGGAGTTCTGCTGTGGTGACCCCTAACCGGGAAAAGCCGAAAGAAGAACAAGTTGACGCTATTATGTTGAAAGGAGAGTATCGCTGGGTACTTCATTAGGAATTTAATGTTTTTATTTATCAGGTATTTGCAGAAGGGTGATAGGATTTGTCTAGACTGCTTTATAGGAAGTGGTAAATCTTGGGCAATTGTAATTTTATTGCCTTTCCAGGTTATGAACTTTTTTTTTTGCAGACAACAGGATAGATTGAGCATGTGAAGCGTTTAATAATCTTGCATAGACTTGTCTAGAAGTATCCAGAGATTGTGACTTTCTCAAAGCCCGATGTATTCTCTCAATTGTGATCGACTGTGATAGTTCCTTATTTTCCATGATAAGATCAAAGATTTCCTTTGCAATGTTAGAAAGTTGTGGTTGTTCAAATGGCTCTGGTATAACTCTGATCAACACATTGTTACGTCTCGCTCTTGCTTCAAGATGTTATTTTTTGTTGCATGTCTTTTATGGAAATTTCATTTGTGGAAATGTTTTTTTGTAGCTCCTGTATTTTTATCTCATTGCTCATAATTGTTGCTTCATTTTGGTCCAGTCTAGATATGATTTGATCCAATTTGTTTCCAAATGAGGTTAGCTTTGTAGAAAAGGCTTGGATTTCAGACTGAAGTGGAATTAATGCTGCTTTGAGTTCCTCCATAGAAAAGGACTGATCTGATTTAGTTTTCTGGGATTGTTTAGGAACTTCTGACTGTGTTTTAGATTTTTTTTGTCTTTTTGTCGAGATTCCTTTCTCTGGGGATGATATTAATAACAGTCTAGTCTTCGAAGATTGTGATTCCATTTGCTCCATCTTGATAGGATTTTTTGTTTATTTGCTTGTGTAGAATCTTTGCAATGCTGTCAGGCCCAAGCACATGTAGCTGGATTCACCACTACACCACTGCTGGAAAAAGGAATTGGCTAACTTTTCGATGCTTCAAATCCAAAAATTATACGACAGGTAGGTGAAATTAAGGTTACCATGACTTGTAAGATCTTTTTTGTAAGTTTTGATGCAGCGGTAATTAGTGATTTGAGTAGATTAAAAGATAGTAATGAGAGCTTACTGAAGTTAGTGCTTCCTAGTTAGCGGCCATCTTGAACTCCTAGAGTCTCCATTTCTGATAAACTGATTGGTATTATGAGTGCCTCTATATGACATCCTTGTTTCCAGAGACACTGAGTAAATGCATCTATTACATATCATGTCAGTTTAAGAATTAGCTGGTTCTCAGTAAACATGTAACAATTGCTACATTACATCAGGATGCCCATATCCACCAAGTTAGCTACAGGGATAGATAGTAGGAAAGTTCTCATCAGTGGTTACAGGTAATTATTACATGATCTGTAAGGGGGTTAACAGCAGGCCAGCTTAGGTGCTGTACGGATGCAGACTATAAAATGGTTTTCTAAGATAAAAGGTGCTTTTCAACACATAAACAATGTGCACTTTAGGAAACTAAGTACTGTGGAAGTTTCAGAAATAGTTTTATTGGAAAAAGTTCAGTTTTAAGCACCTGCATGTATACAAGACACTTCCAAAACTCACTGCATGACAAGTAGCATTATGCAAATGTGCCAACTTTATAAAGGCAGAGAAGACTGACTAAGTACACAAAATAGCCTTGTGGCCAATCAGAAAACACATTTGAGGCTTTTCTCTGTGATTCCCAGCTCAGAACAGACAAGACTACCCTCTACTGCCACAAGAGCACGGTCCTAAGCCTTATTGATATAAACCCAAAAAATTTGCTCAGAAACTCCAAAGGAGGGCCAGCAGTATACTCAATTCCACAAGTAAAACACTCAGGTCCACGAATAAAAACTATTTATTATATAAGTGCCAAATTTTGTTTTCTCAAAAATAATTTAAGGTCTATAATAGATCTTGGAATATTGGCCTTCCTGTTGGGAACAAACTTGAAACCCTTTGAAAAAAGCTGAAAATGTTCAGTTTGCACTGACTCCTGACTCAGGATAAACATTGCCAGGGTCTTCTGCTCTCCAGACTTCTGTTTACAGTAATATCTTACACCATTCAGAGGGCACACTTAAACCTGGAGATGGCATACCACAGAACTGCAAAATTTGTATTAAAAAAGAACTTTAGAGGTCATCAGATTATTACCCTTAGTGAGTTTGCCTGAGCAGGATTTGAATATTTCTTGAGATAATCACTGAATTTATTTGTGTAAGAACTAGTGCAGGCTAATTTTGCAACTTTATAGCCAAAACTCTTTGCAGATATGATTCTATTAGTGGCATATTATTTTGTACAAAAAAGTAAAGTTCTGTCTTTTAAAATGGATTTGGTCATGGTAACTGGGGTCACTGTGTCACTAGATAGCAACAGTATCTACTTCTACATCTTAGAGAAACACTTGTCTTTGTGATTTCAAGAAATGGACCCAACTTCACTTCATAATATCAGCAATGGAGATACAAGGTAACCTAGATCCAGTAAGTTATTGAAGAAGTACTACAAAGAAAAATTGGGAATATTATATTGCAAATCCCTTAAATGTGAAGAATCAGGGATGCTACCTTTGAGTTTCCCAGATTACATCAGTTTTGATGTTACATAGTATACATGTGGAAATGTATAAGTGAGATAAACTTTAAACAACAGCTTCATACATAGATGGTGTGCTAAAGATAATAACTTTATACTGGGTTTTAAACTTTTGTATTTGTTGTATGGAATTTTAATTGATGTGGACTTTTTCTTTCTTATGATCCCATTGAAAATAAGGTCTGTTCAGGTGGACAGCCAAGTAAAGCAATTAAATGTAAATGAATAAAACTGAACATTTATATTTTTACCAATAACTTGTACACAGGCATGCTTGTAAAACAATTTCATTTCCCCATTTTGCTACATTTCTCCATTTAAGCTCCAAAACAGACTACAATGGCAATCTATGGGTAGAAACACAGGAACTCAGACCTAGAATACTCTTATCAATTGTATGAGACTCATACAGCTACTTTCACACTAAGATAATTTTGCATTGGCATCTACCAGTCAGCATTAAAATGTGGGAGGAGGATGGATACACTGGTGATACCCCATGCAAATATGGGCAGACCATGTAAACTCTAAGTGCATGGGATTACTCACTGAATTGTGTGTTTAAATTTTTGTTTTATTGATGAGTTTATGGCCTGATGAAGTGCCCATGTTGGATTGAAAGAGCTTACCTTTTTAATGTTTTTATTCAGCCATGGTAACTGGACTACTTTTTTTCTTTTATCTTTTGGATTACTTGTTTCCCAGTTTTTATCCAGATTCAGCTATCTATTTGTTACCATGAAACTCTACACAAAAAGCATCAAGCCAAAAGTCAAATCAAGGAAGCATGTTTTTCTCTAAAAACTGCATTTTACCTGATTTTGGCCTAACACTCAAGTGTGGGGTAATTTACTGCACTGTTGTGATTATTTTGTGTATCTCTGCTACCTTTAAACTACAACAAAAAGAAAAAAAAATCTTGCTTTTTTCCCACTTTCTGAAAGTTAAGAAAGTTCAGTTACAGATTTGCTGTTCTGAACTGTTTGGAAGTTTCTAGAAGGCCAGTGCTTGCTTGGGCTAAAGGGAAGTCTCTGTGTTCACCAGTGGGAGTGGTTAACACTGAACAGCCTGCCTATCCTTGGAGGAGTGGTTACTACCTAGAAGCTGTAGTTTTATTGGCCATTTTGGGTCAGTTCTTAGCTCCTTGATCTCTCTCTCTTAAAACCCTACAACTCTCTTTTTGCGTGGTTTTGCGCACTGAGCAGCATAAACAGGTTTTAACTATTCCAGGCTCCACAAAGTCTGCTCTTCACTTTTTCCCTTAGAACTGTTCAAACTCTCAAAGTAATCACTCTGTTCTCTTTCTAAAGCCCTGCACTTGCTCAGCTCTTATAAGGAAACACTAACTAAAACACTACACCCTCCTTGACTTCTCATAAGTATTAGGCTCCTGATTGGTCCTTCCTGATCAAGTGAAAAATCAGTTCCCTTCCCTAATCTGATCAGTAAAAAAAACAGTTCCCTGTACTAATCTGGTATGTCCAAGGGTGAGTTTCAAGGTTACTCTCCAGTCCAGCTGATGAATCTGGGAATTTTGAGGCAATGTTACAATTGCCTTATGTACACAGACAACCCTCTCCTCCTTCCAACAAACTCTAATACATGTGAGACAAGCAGTTACACAGCCAAACAGGAGGCAGAGCTCTCTCAACCCAAGACTGGCACAGTCAGTCAGGAGGAAAAGGTAACCACCCACACCACAAATCCAGTCTCACACAGACCTATTGCATCTGCATACCCAACACATAAACACACAAAAACATACTCGGAGGCTCTAAATAAAAATCTGCCTAAACAGCAAAGACCTCCTAAGCAGATATCCAGGCAACAGCCACCCCTCAACAATACCCACAAATCACATATCTCACAAAATCAGTGTGCCTCACAGTCACAGCCCATAAAGCCAAACAATACACCAAATACACTTGTTATAGGGGACTCTATTGCCCGGCACACTGATGTCCCACTCACTAGACTGAACAAGGAGAAGGTCACTGTAAGCTGCCTGTCGGGAGCCAGGATCCACCACATAATGCAAGCACTCAGGTCACTCCAAAGCAAGTACAAGTATGACTCCGTCATTGTCCATGCTGGTGTGAATGACCTGAGATGTACCTCCCTGGACTACATGAAAAGAGACATAGAGGAGCTCTCTGACCATGTAGCCCAGGCTGGTATGTCCCTGACCTTGAGTAGCATCTTGCCCTCACAAAGAATGATGCCACAGTATAAAGACAAAATGATCAGTTTCAACAACTGGCTAAAGTATTGGTGTCATTCAAAGGGGATCCAGTGTCTGTCAGCCTGTAATGACATGCTTGACAAGTGACTTTGCTTCGCTAGGGACGGCTTGCACCTGTCACCCTTAGGCTTTTGTATACTGGTCAAGGCTCTTGCCACCAACATAGTGTCTTTTTTAGGCAAGGCTCAAAGGACAAACCCACCTCCATAGAAAACCCAAAGATAAAAAAACTAAAGGTAATGCTACTCAATGCCAGAAGACTAAACCTCAAGATGCATGCACTTGAGACTCTCCTCAGTATGGAGAAAATTGATGTCTGTGCAGTAACAGAAACCTGGTTCAAGGCTCCTGAGAGCACCCCAGCACTACCAGGTTATAACTCATACCATGCGTTTCGGCCCCAAAACTTGGACCGAAGCACAAAAGGAGGGGGGAGTATCTATATTCATCAAAGATACCTACACCTCCAGGTTAGTGGCACTGCATGAAACATAGAAACCATCCATGTGCAACTAACAGCGGGCAAAACTGCCTTTCAGTTTGCAGCCTGCTACAGAACACCCTCCCTATTACAGGAACCTCACTTGGCATTCCTGAGAACACTGGAGAATATGAAGGTCTCTCCAAACACTATGTTACTGGGTGACTTCAACTACCCAAACACTGACTGGGAAAACTACTCAAGCCCAAACACCCTTGCACAACGGTTCCTTGAATTTATAAACTCTAATGCAATGGAACAACTGGTCATCCCTCCCACAAGAGGGAACAACATATTGGACCTGGTCATCACCAACATGGGGACTCTATGTTCCACACCAGAGGCAAACCCCTCATTGGTAAGATCAGACCATAAACAAATTTCCCTGGACATCCATATCCCGTCCCCACCCCCAGCCAAGGAAATCACTGTAAAGAATTTCTCCAAAGCCAACTTTGCACTTCTCAAGACTGAGGTGGAATCCTTCAAAGCCCCTGGGCCAGAGGAAAATACAGCCCAATCCGCAGAATCCTTTACAAATGCATTCTATGAGCACCTGCAGGAATGCATGGATCGTGCTATCCCAAATAAAATCAAGACTCACTCCTCCAAAAACAGGAGACCGGTCTGGTGGATCCCGGCCATAAATAAGCTATACAACAGAAGGAGGAAGCTACTACATGACAGAGCAAAATCCCAAAAAGGTAAGGCATCTCTGATCAGTATTAGCAAGAAACTTCGATCCCTCATAAAATCATCAAAGACCAGTTTCGAAAGAAAAATTGACCCAGACACTAAAGATAATCACAAGGCCATCTTTAGTTATGTCAGAAACATGGGCAGAAACTCCCAGATATGCTCTGAATTGTTGCATAATGGTACAAAATATACTGAACCTACAGACATAGCCAACATCCTGGCAGACAGATTCAGTACAAACTTCTCCCCCCCTTTCCCCCCAAAGGAGCAAACGCCTATCCCAACTGAATGTAACCTCCCTGACATCACAGATGCATAGGTGAAAGCTGCCCTCTCCAAAGCAAAAAACACAACATCTATGGGACCGGACGGTGTCCCAGGCTGTGTCTTACACGAGCTCCAAGAAGAACGGAACCCTCACATTAAGTCATTGTTCAAACTTAGCCTTACTACAGGATAT
>NC_056739.1:601870344-601880344 GCF_019279795.1 Protopterus annectens | reverse complement strand
TGTTTGGAAATCTATAGTATGCTGTTTAAAATTGCATTATGCTATTCATGTATGCCAGTATTGTATTTGCCACCTAACCTAATGTGCACGTTTTCCCTATACAAATGTTACATTTATATTTTACTTTGTATATATGTTGCACTTGTATCTGCCTTTATGCACAGGTTGTGGCTGAAAAGTGTCTTTAGACCAGTTTTCTTACCTAGATAAGGAACTGAAATATATAAGTCTTAAGGTTTTATAAAGGCAGCATTTATGGCAATTGTACAGTATTAATAGCTATGTAGAAGAAAAAAAGAGAGTAGTATCTTATGGTAATTCTTATGGTTTACTATAGACAATATTTGCAGCAAAAACTCATTGTAAATATACCTGTATACACAGGGCCAGATCAAGCAGCTGCCTAGGGCGCAGTGCTGGCTAGTGGACTGAGCCGCAGTGTTCAATAATAAAAAGAAGTTTCTTATTTCCCTCCAGTCAAAGCCGGATCCAGCAGCAAGTGACATAGGCAGTTGCCCAAGGCCCCATGAAGGCTAGGGGCCCAAAAATGGGGAAAATTAAAAAAAAAAATGCGTATGTATATAATGCAACATTTTATTTTTTTAATCGGAATTCAGATTTCAGTCCAATGATTCCAAACTGTTGGGTGCAATGTGCATGGTTCAATGTGTGCAGGCTTGCAGCATTATGTTTGTCATGAGCATGGTGGTTGCCCTGGCTTCTTCCACTCTCTTAGGAGTGTGTGGGGGCACATTTCTACTATTGATGTTTTTTTCTCCCTCCGGCATCAGACTAAGCAAGCATGACTAACAGATGCATTGTTCTGCCTCCCCCACCCTGACGGACTTAATAGTTCAGTCGGTTCAGGGTTCAGCGGCAGGTCACAGGTGCAGACTAACAGGTTTAACATTATCTGTTAAACTGCACTTTATTTGTTTTACTGCTGCTATGATAATCTATTAGTTACTTAATTGTATTCATTCTTTGTATATCTTTTTGTTTTGAGAAGTTAATGGGCATCTTCAATGCATGCCGAGTAATTTATCTTATTAAATTAGACATTTCTTTGGAAGCACAAGATACATCTGTTCGAACAAGTGCTACCAATATATTAAGCATCCTGGAATCAAGTGTACCATGTGGTTAAAATGTAACAGGAGCGGCCTTAGGTCAACTGGGGCCCTAGGCAAAAGGGCTTCACAGTGCCCCTCACCATACCACCTGGTTCCCCCATCCTATTTTACCTACACCAAATAAATAATGGAAAAGTGCCCCTGCTGGAGTGGCACCCTAGGCGGTCACCTAGTTGGCCTATGCCTAAGGCCGGCTATGGGCTAACGTGTTTAATTAAAATAAATAAGATGTACAATGTAAATAGAAGTTGTACTTGCTATTTACTCAGTCATGCTCTCCAGAAAATTTAAGTAGTGGGGAGAGTTGTGAATTATCCAGTTTGTTGTGTGTGTGTGTGTGTGTGTGTGTGTGTGTGTGTGTGTGTGTGTGTGTGTGTGTGTGTGTGTGTGTGTGTGTGTGTGTGAAAATGGTAAACAGAGTGAGTGAATCTAGTTATTCTAGGAATTTTCTAATTTAATAAGGGCAATATTTAAAGCTTGTCTCCATTTTTGGACCATTATCCTGCCATTATTTTAGACGTCCAGATTTGAGGTTGAGTAGTGAATTGGTTGGTTTGTTGTTTTGTGTGTGTGTGTGTGTGTGTGTGTGTGTGTGTGTGTGTGTGTGTGTGTGTGTGTGTGTGTGTGTGTGTGTGTGTGTGAATGGTCAATACAGAGTGAGTGGACAGCTGCAAGGGAGTTAATAGCAATATGCAATTGAGTTTTACACCAGATCCTTCAGAAAAATGCTTACACTAATCCTGTTATTTTAGCAATTTTCTACTTTAATAAGAGCAATATTTAAAGTCTGCTCCCATTTTTTGGCCGTTGTCCCACCATTATTTTATACATTGTCCAGATTTCTTGTACTAACCGCTCCTCAGTTGTCTGTGAGTTTGACCCAAATTTTATCTCTGCCGTAATCCATCCTAAAACTGATGGCTCTTGGAGAAAAGGAGGTGAATTACCCTTAATAAATAATGACAATAATTTGAGTTATAGAGTTCTTTTACTACAGAAAAGTGTATGTTAATTAACATTCTGTTATTCTGTCAATGTTTCAAGTTATTAATATTAATGTTTTAAGCATGTCCATTGTTGTCACTGATTGTTTCTGATTATTTCTTTATTTGTCTGTGACTCTTTTGAGATTTGTCCCTGATTGGTTTAGATCTATGGTGTACAGTAAAAGCACATTTTTACCAATATTTGTGTGGTAACATTTCATGTGATTACAGCTTTACCATTACCAGACATTTTTGAGACATGACACTCTATTTTTTTGTCAAGTGCAATTGTGCTAAGTGGTCAAATCTTGTACTGCAGACTGCAGCCAGATAAAGCTAGCAGTGATTAAAGATGTACAAGTTTATTTTATTTTCAATATATTGCACTTACTAATGTGAATAAATGTAATTTGCAGTAATCTCAGGATCATTTTCCTTATTTGGCAATTGTTTCGTACATTGTTTACTGTTTACATTATTATACTTGGTATATCTCAAAAAAATCAAAAAAAAAAAAAATACCAGCAGCTGGGTGACCACAGAACTTAATTAACAAAGCAATAGCTAAAAACTGCAAACAACCACTGTTTAGTGCTTTCTTCATATACAAAAGCCATTTTCAGAACCATGAAACAGGAAGTAAGAACAGCATTTAAAACATATTCATGAACACCCCCCTAAAAAAAAACACCCAATCAGAGAGCAGAAACAACAAAAAAAGGGAAAATCTTAAGGAGTATTGGAAAACAGTGAAATATAACATAAACAACTCTACTTACACTATTTACAACTTGGAAGCCCTCATTTTTAGTTCACCGGTAATGGAAATACTGTCATTAATCCCTGGCAAGTGTGTGGCGTCTAATCTAAGTTGCCACAACATTTCACAATGTAATAATTTGTTCTTACTTAATATGTAGGTTTAGAATATTTTGCATAAAAAATGTTCAGTATTACAAGTTTACATTTTTACCTCATGATGTGTTTAGTATGCCATATCTTGTACAAAGAATGTGTTCAGTATTGCCACTTTGCGTCTTGGTGTATTTTAGAATGTCAAATCTTGCACAATGTTTTGTGTTAGTACTTAAGTAGTGCTAATTGACACTCATGTTTTTGAATGTTAAATTTTGTACAAAGTATGCTGCAGTGTACATATGTAACCTAAATGCAGTCCTATGCAGGGTCCTCCTCCATTAACTATTGTGACTTGAATGTGGCCATAAAATGTGGAGGTCAAAAACTTTATTTACATGTGTGAGGCACAAAAATTCCATGGGAAAACTGTGACTGGGATACACAGACAAGCACTGTGTGGGTATGCATCACTAATTGCGGAATTCACTTTGCATGGCTAGTATGCCTTACACATTCTGTCTGAAATGAATCCCTCCACAATTTACAGAGCCACACATTAGTGCTTCCCTATAAACTACTTGACTGTGAACCCCCACATACGCCTCTTTTCCTTCAGTGGCGAGCCAGATGCACTTCAATGGGAGTTTCAACTTTCATGAAAAGTGAGGCGTGCTGTTACTTAGGCTGCATCTGTTTGTAGTATCAGTGTTTTGTTTGGTTAGTTGGCAAATACGTACCTCTCAATGTTTTCTCTGTGTGAAACTGGAAATAAAAGTTTACAATTCGAATCTGTGTAGTCACTGTAAAAGTAAAGACTGGTTTGAACAGTGTTTTATGGTAAATGGAGTGAGACAGCCATATAGTGAGATACTGGTATTGTGGAGGCATGATGGGGAGGTACGACAAGGTCGTGACAAGTGGGACCCAGTCCAATCTTCTGCCTAGTGCCCCATATAACCTTATTCCGGCTCTGCCTCCAGTCTTGCATAGTTGACAGACTCACAGAACCGAGCATACATAACTCGTTAGATTGCCAGCTGGCTAACATATAGGACACAGAAAAGTCAGGCTTGGTAAGACAACCTCCACTAAGAGACTGGTCACCAGCAGAGTACCTCAAGCCTCTGTGCTAAAACTGCCCTTATTTGTCATCTACTTCTCAAAGGTAAAGGCTAATGTCATGGGTCTTTGGCTGACGAAATTCACAGATGACTACAAATTGGGAGCTATCACTGATCTCCCCAGAACAGAAACATCATACTAAAGGATTTAACACAGACAATGACTTGTGTCAAAGTCACAGACTAAAACTCAATGCCAAGAAATGTATTAGAGTGCTTTTTAGGAAAACTACCATTCAGGCTAACTACTCCATCAATATGATACCTCTAACAGTTGACCCAGTAGTCAGGGAGATGGGAACATATGTAGATAGTAATCTGGCCTTTGACCAATATGTGACCAAGGTAGTAAGAAAATCATTCTATGTCACCCAACTTATAAGTAAGGGCATGGCAACCAGGTCCAAGGAAGTCATAGTGCCTCTTTATTCGGCCATTATCAGACCCATCATTGACTATAGTACCCCTTCCAGCATGTACCCAACCAGAAATAAGGAGCAGTTGGAACAACCACAAAGATTCCTTACCAAGGGAATCCAGGGTATAAGCATACTGTCCTATACAGAGCAACTTAAAGCTGTATCTCTATACTCTGTCTCCTACAGGTTACTGAGAGGTGGTTTATGCCTGTTATACAAGGCATCCTCATATCCAACTCTGACAGACCTTTTGCACATCCACAAAATGAACAACATCAGAACCACTAGATGCAAGGATTTAAATTTTGCTTGCAACATAAATGGTACATGTTGGTGAGACATAATATGTGTCTCAGAGGATTCCCATGCTCTGGAGCAGGCTACCTATCCATGTGAAACAGAGTCCATCCCCAACCCTATTTAAGTGAGACCTTAACCAATGAATGGGAAATCATAAATTAACAGGTTTGCCCCCCCCCCCCATGTCTCTGAGAGACAGAGGCAGGCTGTAACTATGCCCAAACTGACATAACCCCTCCCCAGTATAGCCTTTAGAAACTTCCTAACCAACATACCCCTCCTAATACATACCCAAGATACACAGGGAAACAACTGGGTTGGGATGGAAGGCTAGGATTATAAAGGCCCTGGTGGTCATTCACCTGCTATATAACTATGATTGAGAAGTTGTATTTGTTTTGCAGTAGTTGTATGTGTGGAATGTGGACATATGTGATGTTAGGACTTTGAGACCAAATATTGTAGCAGCATTCTTTCACTTGCAGTTGATTTGCAAAGCAGTTGAATGAGTCATTATTATCTGTATATTATTGTCTGAAATTTTAATCATATTCACTTTCCTTTTGCTGACTTTATATGAGTACGTAAAAAATATTGATTTGTTCAAGATCATATGGTGAGGTCTTCAAGGAGGACAGAATGGTAAATACATTTACTCAAGTGATCTATAATAGGGCTGTCTACCCAAGGAAGATAAACTCCTAGATAAATGCTAATTCAGGAGAAACCTGAAGGATGCTGGAAGGAGTCCACCTAGCAATTAGTATGCTTTTACCATCAAAACATTTCCTTTAACAGTTTTTGAGAGCTGAGTCCTTTTTTTAGAGGGGACTTAATTCATCTTGGAGAAAGAGGCAGCACTGACAAAGAAAAGATGAAACAAAGTGTATTTTGTCTTATGAATCACATTTCTTCCATTTATGCTAATCTCAGCAAATATCCAATTTCCCAGGCAGGACATTTTGGTGCTTCTTTTACAAAAATAAAATAACTATGCATGTATTGACACTTAACTAATTTAAAAACTAACCTAGTCTAATTTGTTTAACAGTATTAACTGCCTTAGGCTGTGTGGAAACCCACTCCCTCCTGACTCCTGTATATTGTAAAAAGCAGTCTATGCCTGTCCTTGGCTACTGCTTAATGCAGCTGATATGTCATCTAGTTTAACCCAATTTTCTTGTACTACAGCACAGCTACACACTGCAAAGTTGCTCCATTTTTAGTTTTTTAACTTTTACTAACTTTCCAACTTAACACCATTCTGGATCTGTTTAGGGACCCTTGCCTGGCTTGTGCATGTAAAGTTTAACTTATGCAAATGCATGTCTCTCTCTACCCAATTCACTCCCCCTTCCCTATCACCCTCAGTTCCCTAGCCAACCTCCACACCATTACTTTTACACTGCCTATTCTCCATCTGTTTTCTCTTACCCACAATGCTCCCTCAAATTAAACTCTCACTGGCACATGCAACACTTTCTCTCCCTCTCTCTCACTTTCTCTCTCTATCTCCGGCTTTCCACTACCCCAGGACAGCAAATTATCTTACTTGCTACAAATACCTGTTTTTACTGTAACTCTTACCTTTTGCATACTCCCACACTTCTTCCTTACAGCAAACAGGCACCCTAACAACTCATGAAGAAAACCAAAAGGGAAGGCAGTGAAGCAGGAAGCAGGTAGTTAATAGCAGAACAAAATTTTATTGAGATCCAAAACCAAAACCCTCAGCTAAAATCCAATAAAAGCCTGTTTAAGATAAACGCTTACATCCTGGTAACCCAAGACTTCATCAGATAGTTAAACAACAAATAACACATTATTTAAATAATTCCCATAAATCACATGAATGGCAATTAATTTTCTTGAAGCGGCCTGAGCCTGAGTGCAAAAAGAATTTCAAAACCACAAAAATCATTCCTTTCATCTATTTTTAAAACACAAAAAAATATAATAAATAATAAACAATGTGATAAAAGCATTCTTAAACAGTCCAATCCTGAAAAATTAAATAAAGCGAAAACCAAGTTTTTACCCTATTAGTAGATTAGTAGGGATATAAAAGATAAAAGATTCTTATAAAGAGAAATATGTAAAATATAATAATCTACCCCATAGTGCCTAGTCGAAAAGCTTGTAATAATCAATATAACCATCACAAGTCTATGTGTAAATCCAAGTACTCCTCATATAAACAGTAAAAAATATGAAAAAATAAAATGTGAAAATAAAATAACACTATTTTATATTAACTAAAGACAATCTCCAGGATTTGGCAAGCAGCCATGCAGGAAAAAGTTATTTCTGCATGGCAGAGACCATTCCCGTACAGCACAGCAGCGCACCTTGCATATTCATGCAGGTGTTCTGCCTTTGCTGTTAAACAGATACGGAGCTGTGTACGAGTGCAGTGGGTGTGTCTGAGATCAGAGCTCTCACAATACACACGCCCCTGCACTCCAGAATTGCCTTTCAGCAATTAAAAGTGAGCAAGAATGCTCGTAACACCCCCAACCCATCAGGAAAACAAAAATCAGTGGTCAAAGGCATAAGGGACAATCGTCCCTACCAAGAATACCTCTCCATTCTACAGATTTTTGTAGAATGCCCGGATGTTTGCCTCATATTTTTTGGTGTGTTCCCCCTAAAATGTGTACCTGTCTGGTAAATAGCTGAGGACTGAAGTCATTAAACATGACAAAACATTTGAGTGTAAGACTCCACACATCCATCAGAAAATTCATGCTAATGTAAAACCTATTATTCTATCAACTTTTTAAGTTTGTAAGAGCAATATTTAAAATCTGCACCTATTTGTCTCCCCCATCATTGTAGGCTTTGTCCAGATATTTTGCTCTAAGAAGTTGAGAGGTATGCTACCAAGCCAAAAGTTATTAGCATAACACAGGCAGCATAAGCACATAGCACACACCTCCCAACCCGTCAGAGTAAGTAATGTGGACAAAGCCAAAAAGGGACAAGTGTTCCACAAAGCAGAAAGCTGATAAAATAACAGGTTTAGCATTAGCAGGGATATTCTGAAAGGTACAGATAAAATAACACAACAAAACTTTTTTTTTTAAATGCGATAAAGTTTAAGCGTAGCTGCGCGGGTGTGCCCATTGCTTAGCTATGCTTAGTCCAGCTTAAACAGTATTAGAAGTTAAATAGCAAGAGACATCCAAGATCAGCAGTATTGCAATAGTATAGTGGTTAGAGCATATGCTTTGCAAGCAATCATTACTGGTTTGACCCCCACTGTAACCAATTCATATTTTACATGTGAATGCAGTACATAAACAATTAGTTTTAGTATTACCTACTAAATAACATATACTTGTTAACCAGAGTACTGCATTAGGTCCAGATGTGAAGTGTCAGTTTAATAAAGTTGTGAAATCCCCATATAAACACAAGTGCCTCATACAGTATAGTCACACATGAATAAATGTAATGAAAGCACATTGGGGGATGTCAGGGACAGTAAACAAATTTACAATATGTAATGAATGATGAATCAATGCCAAACAGCAAAAATAAGCAATGCTAAGCATTGCACAGCTCTGCTTACCAAGTATAAGCATTGTGTAAATATGACTGCTAAGCACTGAGCAGCCCAGCTAAGTGGATCTGCCCATTTGTAAGTAGTGCTGAATCTGTCCCTTTAAGCAATGCCAACCTTAGCTAAGCAGGTTTGCCCGTAGCTTAGCTTAGCTCAGCATATTCAAAACTGTCCAATCATGGCAAATGGTGGGAAATTGGCCATATTTAAACCCCACAGGTGGAAATACAGCTCATAACTGGTTGCACCTTCCCACTAAAGGCAGGATGGCTGGAGTTGGAGAGGGATTGCTCTTCTGGGTGCAGCGTTTGGACATACAGGAGTCCAAGGTCATGGCAGGACTCCTGGTAAAAAAACATGACGAGAGACTGCTGCAGGGCCAGTACCAGGGCTCCCAATATAAAGTGGAAACCTGGGACCATCACACCTGTGATCTCACCAGTGCCACTGGTATCCCTTGGACTGGTGAGTAGGTGAGGCACAACTATGCTGACTTGAAGCAGAGAAAGATAGAGGTCTTGGACGAGTGGGTCCAAGAAGCAAGGCAGAGGAGTGACATCCCAGCAGTGTGTAAGTAGTCATACCATTACTGTTTACTAAAGTCCAGTGTGTGTATGTGATGGATAGGTATGCCTAAATATGTCTCTATTTGCTTTACAGCTGCAGCTGAGTGGGCTGTGACTCAGGAAGCCTATGCATGTAGGCTGTAAAGGCTGTGTCACGAGGCTGATGAGTAACAATCCTGCTTGTACTAGTCACAGCAAATAAATATCAAGTAGTAGAAAGTCATCTGGCAGTATAAAAACTTTTGTATGGGTTGTACTGAATAAACCAGACAATATGACAGTAATAGTCCCATATAGCTCATATTTAAATAGATACCAGACCGAACCACAAAATACCAAGTAACAAAAATCCACAAGAGCACGAGCTGGATACCAAATATATAAAATTTATTAAGCGCTTTTGTCAAGTATTACAAAATGACTTCCTCAGAATAACACTGACTCTCTTAGAGGTCATATTTATAATGCAATCAATTAACACATCAATTGATCTGTAATGTGCTTCATGGAATACTTAAAGAAACAGACTCCCTTGGATATAAAACCTTACTTAAAAAAGATGTATACAAATACAATAGAACTACAAAAAATATATATGTTAAATATATTAACTGTTGTCAAGTGGTGAGTAAATCTGTACATGAAATACTGGTTGAGACTACAAAGAATAATGTACAATAAGATCCAGTAATTCCTATGAGTTCAATATGTTAAACACATTAATAAAGGTTAACAATAACACGCCAGGCATGTCAATATATACACCTCTCTAGAATAAAAAAATCAGCTTTTAACTTTAAATAACTAGTTTGGAAAACCATGTCATTAAGTCCTGGACTGGTGGTGGCATTAACTCTCAGTTGCCATAATAATTCTTTAAATTCTAAGACCCAATCAATAGGTCCACCTATCTCATCCATAGCCAACCGTTCCAAAACTGTAAACTTAAAATGATGACCTGGAAAGGTGTTGACATGTTTTGCTAATGCATTTTTGAAATTTCCTTTTGATATGTCATATGTGTGCTGATAAATACGTGTCCTAAAGGCATT
>NC_056739.1:601757844-601865344 GCF_019279795.1 Protopterus annectens | reverse complement strand
GATCATGTCATTACACAATCACCCCAACACCCACACAGTATACTGATGACACACACACAAACACACACTTACCAGTACTGAGTTTCAAACCCCTAGCTGACTATAGATGAATAATAGTAAGATGTCCAACCACGATGTGTATTTTCTTCTATTAACTCAAATATCCAAACAGCAGACACAATGTAAAACGAACTCCAATTTATTAAGGAAAATGATGAGCGCTTTCGCGTAGTTCGGGGCTACGCTTCTTCAGATAACTTTTTTACATACAAAGGTGCATTTAAATACTGAATATGGCGGGATTCTTAATTAATAACATCAGTTAAACAATCAAACAATTTATGTATTAAAGTGCTCACGTCTAAACTCATGAAATACGTAAACAACATGTATTATAGGTCTGTCAGAAATACTGACTTCTTCCTATTAGGAACACTGACGCTAAAACAAAAAACAAAAAGCAAAAAGTTTAAAAGCAAAGAATATCCCTAACTAAATAGGTAAAGTATATGCTTCCCACCTTATATATATAATTCTTATTTATAAACATACAACTTGATAGGTAATAACATATACCGTATGCTTTGCTTCAAAGCAGTATTTAAAAATCATTCATATGATCATCATAAAAAAGCACCTGTTTATGGTAGCACCCAACGTCAATATTAATATCATGGCTATGTAATATATAAAAAATTTTATTAATTAATTAACTGTTTAAGATATATATCTAACTCAATGAAACATCTCAAAAAGTATATATATATATGCATAAAAAAGAAACTAAAATGTACATAGTAATACATATAAATTATACATATCAATGTATAAATATATAATTATATGATATAAAATACAAATATATGAGTAGAACAAGAAATGTATAACTAGCTGACTATGTATTGCCATTAGAGTGTTACGCAGTTATTGCACACACCATGCAGCTTACATATTGGAGAGCTGTCCAAAGGTATCTTTGAAAGTGAATGACATCAGCAACAGTGCTAAAGGAGAGATAAGGGAAGTGTAGTATGTGTGAATGTCCACAAAAGCAAGTGTCAATGAAGCCACACACACACACTCTCTCAGGAAAACACAAACATTATTACAATTGGCAGGATTAGAACTCCTACTTAACTAGTTTGCTACACTACAGTATTACACAGTTATCACAAGACCCACAGAGCTTATATAGCTGATATATGGCCAAAGGGTTATTTCAAGGTGAATGACATCAGCAGGCATGCTAAAGTAGCACAATGGGAAGTGTAGTGATTGTGAATGGCTTCAAAATCAGTAATCTTCACACACACACACACACACACACACACACACACACACACACACACACACACACACACACACACACATTTGCCAGTACTGATAAGCATAGGTTCATTGCTTCACAGGTGTGTAGTAGGTGAATGGGCCAGAAGGCTGTACAAGGCTAGACAAAGAGAATACCTTGGCATCAGGCCACATGGCAATGGTCTCCAGTGTGGCTCAGGGGTGTAGTCCCTGGAGTGGTCCCCACAGGTGGGTACTGTATTCACCATCCACTCATCTGGGTCACTATTGTGGGTGGCCAGTGATTTGCACTGCTTCTCATGTATGTGATCTATATTTCATAACATGGACAGTGTCTGGGTTGTCCACATGTCCCACACGCATGTTCTTTGACATGTGGAAGTCTACTTGAGGTCTCTGGGGCATGTTGTGCGTACAGATTGTTATCTTCTGAAGTAGCATTCCTGACCTCATTTGGGGAGACCTGGCTATGTAACTGAGGTAGTGATCGCACCTACATTGACAGCATGATACAGATATTTAGTGGAGTTAGTGGTGTCTGTCCATACAGGGCATGTATATAAGGCATGGTATTCCCTTTGTGGGTTACATTTGCAGACTCTACAGTTGTTGCAGGCATCCAGTGGGGAACATAGCAAAGTACCATTGTAAGCATTTATTTGCCTACTGTAGGGATGGAACAGGGTGCCATGTCCTTTTACTTGCTGTACAACACACAGTCAGGAGATGTAACACATCACAGTACTTTCTGATGTCAGTGGCACTGTTGTGGTCAGCAGGCAGGTAGTCCACTGCAATCACACTGTGGTTACTATCTGTGAGGCAGTATGCAGGGAACTACCAATATAGTGGTTGTTGTCTAGTCAAGTGTGTTTGTGAATGAAACATGGGTGGAGAGTGTTCTCTGAGTAATACAAGGGTTGTCTATATTGTTCACCAATCCATAATGTCACATGTAGGGCTATGGAATATCTACACTAGCCTCTCTGGTGTTCAACATCTGTTGTCCTTGTAAGGTGGACATTGTGACATATACTAGGTCCTCAATATAATAATTTAGCAAAACCCACCCCACAATGCATCCTGTTATTACACAATCACAGCAACCTCCACACAGGATACTGATCACACACACACACACACACACACACACACACACACACACACACACACACACACACACACACACACACACACACACACACACACACACACCAGTACTGAAATTCAAACCCGTACCTAGGTATGTATTGCTACTACAGTGTACCGCATTTATCTCATGCACCATGGAGCTTATAGGATGGATGTTGTCCCAAGGTACTTCTAAGGTGAGGAACATCACCAGCCCTTGTAAATACTGGCATTGGGTGATGTAATGGGTGAGAGATCCCAACAATAATTTTACCCTAAACATCCATTTACATTTGCCAGGGGTGAGGTTCAAACCTCTATCTAACAATCTTTACTGACCATTATATTATGCATTTACCACATGCACCACTGACCTGACATGGTTTAAGGTTGCCAACAAGTACTTCTAAGGTGGATGATATCTGCAGAACTGCTAAAGTCAGGCTCTGAGATGTGTACTGGGGCCAAAATCTTTGAGGTACACACACAAACACTTGCCACAGATGAGATTCAAACCCATACCTGTGCAGTTACTGCTGCTACATTTTCCCACATTTATGGCACATACCACAGAGCTTATAGGGATAGACCTTCTCCACAGGGGTATTTCAAGGTGACTGACATCAGCAGGCTTGCTAAAGTAGGACAATTTGAGGTGTAGTGACCATGAATGGCCTAAAAAATCATTAATCTCTACATACACACACACACACACACACATACACACACACACACACACACACACACATACACACAAAGTTTCACAGTTGCCATGTCTGGGATTAGAACTCCTACCTGACTAGTATGTTACATTATAGCATTACACAATTATCGCACATGCCACAGAGCATATAGGGCTGTCCCTTGTCCAAAGGGCTATTTCAAGGTGAATGATATCAGTAGGTTTGCTAAAGTAGGGCAATGGGAGGTGTAGTGACTGTGAATGGCCTCAAAAATATTAATCTCTACACACAGAGTTACACAGTTGCCATGTTTGTGATTAGAACTCCTATCTAACTAGTATGTTACACTATAGCATTACACAGTTATCACACATGCCATGGAGCTTATAGGGCTGGCCCTTCTCCAAAGGGGTATTTCAAGGTGACTGACATCAGCAGGGCTGCAAAAGAAGGGCAATGGGAGGTGTAGTGACTGTAAATGGCCTCAAAATCATTAATCTCTACACACACACACACACACACACACACACACACACACACACACACACACACACACACACACACACACACACACAGATTTTCACATTTGCCATGTCTGGGATTAGAACTCCTACCTAACTAGTATGTTACACTAAAGCATTACACAGTTATCGCACATGCCATGGAGTTTACAGGGCTGGCCCTTCTCCAAAGAGGTATTTCAAGGTGACTGACATCAGCAGGCTTGCTAAAGTAGGGCAATGGGAGGTGTAGTGACTGTGAATGGCCTCAAAATCATTAATCATATATACATATACACACACACACACACACACACACACACACACACACACACACACACACACACACACACAGTTTCACAGTTGTTATGTCTGGGATTAGAACTCCTACCTAACTAGTATATTACACAATCGCATTACACAGCTATCGCAAGAGCCATGGAGATTATGGGGCTGAGAACTGTCCGGAGGGTTATTTCAAGGTGACTGACATCAGCATGAGTGCTAACATGGGCTACGGGAAGTGCAGTGTGTGTGTGAATGGGCCATAAACCATTCCTCTGGAAGCACACACACAACACTCAGCCACACACAACTTTACATTTGACAGGACTGGGTATACAAATGCTAGATGATTACTGATTTGTACTATCATGAGTTGAGGGCTACCAAAAGCAAATTTCTACAGTGAGTGACATCGGCACATCATGTGATATTGGCCAATTGGATGTGTGGTGGGTGGGACAGGCCTCATGATGGCAGTCTCTTTGTCACTGTCTGCCTCTCTCTTCCCCACATCTCTGTGTGTGTGTATGTTTGACCTATTATCGTGTGTTGGCCTTGGATATCTGTGAGAATTTCTATTCAATGTGTGTGCAAAGCATGAATGTTGTGCAATGTGGTGTGTTTGCACAGGCATCTGTGACTGACAGATATGTATAGTCCACTGTTGTTGTCAGATATGGGCTTTATTTCTCTAAGTGTTGGAGCATGCCCAGTATGACCTTCTGTATTTTGTTGTCAGACAGCTTCATTTCTGTAAGTGTAGGAGCATGTCCAATATGACCTTCTGTATTGAGTGTGTGAATCCATTCCAGGTAGGTAGTACTCCAGTGCAGGATTTTGTGTTTTACACCTACAGCTAGCAACCTGTTTCTGCAGGATATATGTAGATAGGCTGACACTATGTAGTCACAATGGGTGAAAGATACTGGGATACTGTAACTATTGTGTCTGTGCTGCTTATGTTACATGGTTGGTGTTAGCAGAGATATTCAGACATATGTACTGTTTTAAACACAGTAAAACACAATTAAAAATGTATAACACCTCTAGCACCTCGGCAAAAGCCTTCAAAGGAGAATAGAAATCAAAACCCCTTACTTCCATTTATAGAACACAAACAATTAAATAATTACTAATAAATTGTCTATTAACTAAATTCAATTAAATTTTAAGCAATGTCATAATGGAGACCCAGGAGGTCTATTAAGTACAGTTTTAGAACATATTCATATTAATAAGTTGTTGTTGTTGTGTCTTTTGGCTTTTCCTGGTTAGGGGTCACCACAGTGGAACTCCGGTCCACTAATGATTGGTAGTTGATTTTTACCTGCCGAGTTACCAGCCCTGACACACAACCGTCAATGAAGGTATGTCCATTCACACATGTCTCCACCCAGAAGACGCTCTAGCTGAGAATCAAACCGGACAGCATCTTACTGTGAGGTGACAATGCTACCGCAGCACCACCACTGTGGGGTATTCGTATTGATAAGTATGGTTCTGATATAAAGTAAAAGTTGTTGTATAAAGAAGCAATATACATATTAAAATATAACACATTGACTCCTAGTGGTATTAATGCAGAGTGAAATTATCATGTTTAAATTTAATTTTATTTAATTGAATTTAGTTATTAGTCAATTTATTACTAATTATTTAATTGTTTGTGTTTTATAAGTGGAAATGAGAGGTATTGATTTGTATTCTCCTTTGAAAGCTTTTGCTGAGGGACTAGAGATGTTAATAAACATTTTTTATTGTGTTTTACTGTGTTTGGATCCTGGTCTTCGATTTGTTGTATATTATGCTTTTTAGTCGTATTGGTATATATACTGTTTTGCACTGTGATGTAGTATGTCATCAACTACTGACAGATATACTTATTTGCTCACAGTTATTTCCTGGTAAATACAAGATGAATGAAGCTGTGTCCAGTATTGTGATCTGCAGCCCACTTATACTTGCACACTCATGCCATTCTGGAGGGGTAGCTGCAGACACTTGCTGATGGGTCTGGGTAAATTGTCCAGGACCTTGGTACTGTGGTGGCTGAGGATCCCCTGCTTGTACATCTATCGACATAACAGAATCGCCATATCCTGCTGTGGCCATACCTCTCAGCTGTACAGATTCACCCAGGTTACCCAGAGGCAGGGCTCATATATCTGTTCAGTTCCCCTTCATATTGTGGTTTATGAGCATGTTTGTAGCCACCCATTACTGGGTTTGCAGGCAGGAGTAGTATGGGCACACATCAGAGTTTCAGACTTCACACACTCCATGGCGTCCATGCTTCTACAACCCCCCACTCTGTTATTCTATCCTCTTCCTAACATTATGCGAGTGATATCTGGGAAGTATCCCTATAGTTGTCCCTTCATCCCAGCGGTATCTAGGGGTTGGACCACAGTTCATGCAGTAGGACATGGTGGGCATGCTACTGGGATTTGTCGACATGGCCTTGCATTTGTGTTCTATGGATTGTGTTATGTTGTTAGTTGGGACCCCATGCGATAACATACATTGGCAGTATGGGTGAGGCACAGGCCTTTGACAGAGGACTGTAGGGCATTTGGTAGTGTTTCAGGCCATCTGTAGCAGGCCAGTGCATTCTGTCACTCCTACTGTCCCAGGCTGCGAGCCACTGGATTCCCCTGGTGTGACAGGGAAGTGTGCGAGGTGTTAATGGCAATAGTTCCTGTCCATATTAATCCATTGTTTTGGATGCTGGCAGGGTGCTGCTTACAGCTAGGGACACACCTGCATGGGGCACCTCTTCAGCATGCTGTATTCTGTGAGTATTCCCATACAGAAGTGGGGGTCATACTGTACTCATTCCCAACAGCAGGGATATGATCTGTGATAAACCTGTGGCCGATGGTGGGGTTAGTTGAGTGCATCTGTGATGTGGAAGCTTTTTGCAGCTGACTCACAGATATACCTGGGACATCCCCCTTATGCTGGCTTGTGTGGGGACATAGGCATTCTCTCATTACTTCATAACTGTGCCTTTTGTGGTCTGCCAGTGATTGGTCAGACTACATCAGTATTCCATACTACACAGACAACTAATGTGCTGCTAATCTGTATGTACAATTCCAAAGGAGTGCTCAATTGACAGTTACATTTTGTGCACTCTGTCTAGGGTATGTCCATCTGTGTACTGTGTGTATGTATGGGCTCATATTCATGGCATGTCCATCTTTCAGATGGTGACAGATTTTACATCCAAACAATTAGTATGAATTACTGCTGGATTGTGTCTTGCTGGGATGCAATGTGGTTGGCACTGCAATTGTCAGAACATTGCCCTGTCATCGACAGTACTGGCCATAGGCTACCGGGAGACAACCCTCCATGCCTACATGCTGACCACTTCCACACAATATACAACACACAACAACCTAACACACAGAGCCCTGTATATTGTACACATGCAACACTCTATCCTGTAAATAGGGCCAGCTCGGGTAATCTGTGCTCCACTGTTATTAAACCCACATGTACATGTTACTGCATTTCTACATAGGATTGTGGGGGAGGGGGGCACACCTGACAACTGTAAACATTTGCTGTGACTGTACTGGTATTTCAGATACTCTGTTGACTTCCATTTCATTTTGTATTCTGACCTATCATGCAGACTAGAGGGATATCAGTGAAGTACAGATCTTAGGTTTTATTGACCTACATTTTAGTTTCAGACTTCTTACCCTCCAGAACTAACATACAACTGCCTGACCTGTTATAGTGTCTCTGTGTAGGTCTGAAGGGGGGCTGCTCTCCATTGCCATCAATTGGAGGCCTTAGCACAGCCTTTCTTTATGGTCATCTACACCTGTCCTGCTGACTGAGGTTGGTGTTGGGTATGTGAGCCTCACTGACATGCATGTGTGTGTCCTATGGACACACATTTGGCCCAGCACATGTCCTGCAGTGGGATTTGTCACCTTGTCTAGTACTGCCTACTTTGTTGACACCAGTATTTGTTATGCATTTCATGCTGCCTATATAGGTGTCCAGTATCTGCTGCCATCCCATTCAGCCACCTGATTCCCTTGCATGCTCACATCCATACCACAGACACAACTAGCAGAACATACTACTCCATTCAACAATTGATAGGAAGAGTGACTTACCTTGTGGCTGTGCCAGTATTGAGGATGGTGCTGGAGGGCTGACTATGTCAAATGCACATAGTACACTCCCTATACATGATAAAGCACAGGTAGTGTCATGTTTGGCTTCCCTTTTACTGTATGTGCGAGTCAGAGAGAGGTGTCATTCCCTGAGTTCCTACCATGTCAGTGTATGTGCTATGAGTTGCCTCTTTGCCAAAGCCTGGGCATACTGGGCATGCCTCGTTCTGCCTACATGGGCAGGCTCATGTTGTTTCTCCTCCGAGTCACTTTGTGCATGTGCTGGCCTTGGCAATGGTGGGGGGCTGTGTGACCCTGCCCTGTGCTGTTCCTGCTGCAGCTATTTCCACAGGATCATATTGCATAGCATGGCACATATAATGAAAATTTGTGTACATGTAGCTGGAGAGTACTGCAAGGCTCCGCCAGATATTTCCAGGCACCATTACCATGACTTGAGCATCCCAAACAAATGCTCTATTATGATTCTGGTTTGTGCTTGGGCCTCATTATGGAGTTCTTGTTCGTGTGTGTGTGGATTTCTGATGGGTGTCATCACGGCTCCAGTGCATAACCAGCATCCCCCACTATGTGGCCATATGTGATGTCCCCACTGGCAAATCTCTGGTACAGTTGTGTCATATGCTAGATGTGGGAGTCGTGATAGCTTCCAGGGCTGCCAGCACACACATTCATTATAATGCCCTGGGCATCGCACATGACCTGGCAGTTGATGGAGGGGAAGCCCTTGCGGTTTATGTAGACCCTACTCCGCTCATCGGGTGGTGCTTTGATGTGTATCTGTGTGCAGTCTATAGCACCCACTACCTCAGGGCATTCTGCTATTTGGTGGAAGAGACGCATATTGCTGGTCAACACCTCACGGGTGTTGAGGAAATACATGTGCTCACCGGCATGTGCTGACATGGCATCCAGGAACTGGTGGAGTACCCTGGATGCTGATGCCTGTGAGATCCCCATGATATTCTCAGTTGGCCTTTGGAAGGTGCCTGTGTGTCCCTGTCCACCCTATAGCACTCCACTATCTCCAGCTCATGTAGCCCCTGGTAGGTTACCCTGGGTCTGTACACTCTTCTCCTTCTCCTCACTGTGGGTTGGTCATCCGCATTCTCATCCTCACCACCCTCGGCCTCTTCCACATATTGCTGTATGAGAGCGACAGCAGCCCCTATGATTTTGTTAGTTTTGTCAGGTAAAATTTCCCCGTCTGTGTACACTGGTGGTGTACAGTTTGTGGAAAAAAACAGAGTGAAAGGTGTTTGCATAGTTTATAGTAGTGTGCAGGGCTGGGCTGCTGCCTGTGTAATTGGCTGATTCTGACACATTTCACCTGCCAGCTATGCTAGTTTTCTTTGATTGCCTTCCTACTGCTCTTTTCCCTTCCTATTGCCTTCCCATTTAAGCCCTGAGGTGCACTGTGCATACCCAGAGCTCAGATGTGAACGGAGCTGCTATTTCCTGTTTTTTTTTTTGTTTAAAACCTGGTGCACGGCAAGCACACCTATTTAGGCAATGTAAACACTGCTAGGCAGCCTCAGAGACACCCCACTTCCTTAGCTGTGCTTAGCTAAGAGCAAACACGGGCCACAGAGCTTCAATAAGCTTACAGCATTCATGACACCCCCCCTTATGAGGTCATCTACCTCTTATGCTTATACCATGGTGTTGCTGCACCTACACAGTTGGGTGCAAGCTAACAGTGAGGGGAAATCTGTGATTCAGTATCAATCCCCTCATTTGCATAAAACTGACTGCTAATGCATGGTTACAGAACTGACACTCAGCCTTCCCCCTTAGCAACCACCATTCCATGGTATTGTTGTCTTATGCATGCCATTGACTATTATGGCAGAATGCTGATTTTGGTTTAAAAGCTTATTTCCAACTTTTTTTCTTATTTTTGGGCCAATCCCATTTATGCACCGCTGCCCTATGCTTAAATGGCCGAAATCGCCCCCAAAAAATTAAAAGTTATTTTTTATAATTTTGCTATTATATACCATGCCAATGGCCATATATTTGGCTATTGGTATGCCTACTACATTGAATACATGCTTTCTTTGGAGCTGTCATGCCTCCGTTTTGTAATTTTCAGAAATGTATTCAGTTAGTAGCCGAATACATTTCTGCAGGTTACACTATTCCTGCACAGATGACTGCCTGCTTCCTGGATCACTAATTCATCTCATTTGCATGATTTTCACCTGCAAATGGGGTAAATAGCATACAGGAGCTGTGTCCATGCAGGAATAGTGTAGGAGCGCTCGTGCACGTCCAGGGAGCTCATTCCTGGATTACTTGTCGGCCATATTGCATGCAGCAGCTTTTGCGCTATTCCTGCACACCATGCAGAGCTTGCTGAATCCTGGGGAATGTGTTATAAATACATTGCAGAAAAAAATGCATAACCAGAAAAATAACCCTGTGAGGACCAACTAAATGTAGAGCATCTTTCCAGGGCTTTCTTTTTTAAGAGACATGCTATATTACAGTTGTCATTTAGGCCCAGGGGTTTAAAGGCACCATGTATAAGTTGCCAGTACAGCTCCCTTATTTCAAACTGAACTGTCCATGCTTCACCCCCCCCCCCATTTACTTGGACAGATTTGTTCAATAATACCAAATCTAAATTCATGCCCTGGATATAACAGTAAGTGTTTTGTCACTGCTTTACTAGTTTTACTTTTTTTGATTTCATGTAAGTGTTCATAGATCTGCTCCTTCAATGCATGCTCCATTTTTCCTATATAAAAAACTGACATCCTTAGCATACAGTGGTATAAACAACCCCTTTGGTTTTACAATTATATTTTCCCTTAACATAATAGGATCCACCATTAATAATACATCTATTTCCTACCCTAATCCATTTACGGTACTGATATTGCCCACACTTTCCTTATACCTTCCTTCCCAGTAAAATAACCTTGTGTAGACCTTTCAAGACTCTCCTTAAAACTACTACCTTTTTTGTATACCACAATAAGTCACTCACCTAATTTTGTACAAGTGTCCACATAGTCCACTATTATGGCCCAGTTCTTTTCTAACACCCACCTAATAATATCATTGTCCATGCTAAATACACTAATAAATGAACTTTTGAATGGACAAGGGGAAATCTCCGAAACATTTGTTCTTTTTCCACCCACCTGGTGTTCCAAAGATAAAATAGGGGCAAATACCTTATTTTTGCCTCTTTATTATTACCTCTTTCATCATTTTTTTCTGTCATAGTTTTAGGATATTCCCTATTTAAGAGCATACATTCTATTATTTTATATTCATTAATGAAGTTCTTATCCTTTGTTACCATCCTAACTGTCCTCACATACTGTCCCTTGACAATAACCCTCTTTTGTTGTTTTGGATATGAGCTAGAGTAGTGAAGGATGGTATTAGAGCATGTGGGCTTCTTATAAATCTTTGAAATAGAATATCTTTTCAAATAATCTTTCTCAAGATGTACATCCCAATAGGGAATCCTATCCTTCTCAACCTGTGAGATAAATACTAAAAACTCAGTTGTTTGGTTAGTATATTGTATAAATTCACTCAAACTTTCTCTAGTGATCT
Source organism: Protopterus annectens (assembly GCF_019279795.1). Taxonomy (NCBI): domain Eukaryota; kingdom Metazoa; phylum Chordata; order Ceratodontiformes; family Protopteridae; genus Protopterus; species Protopterus annectens. Next base: position 601,853,701 of record NC_056739.1, on the reverse strand, counting down.
TACAAACCAAGAACAAATCATCCAAGTACCTGCTGTAAGGTCTAAAAGACTCCATGTATGCACTATTAAATACAAATTTCTTTTCCTATTTTACCATTGCAATGTTGGCAAACAGTAAGCCAACATTGGAACCCATAGCCACCCCCTTAAGTTGTAAATACATTTTTTCCTTCAAAATAAATAAAATAATTTTTTACAATAAATTCAAGTAGCTTCTCATAGACATTCATTTTTCCTTGCTCAATGTTCTTTTCATATAAAAATTCACTAAACCATTTAATCCTGTGCTGGTGTGGAATTACAGAACAGAGGTCTTTCATATCAACTGTAACCAACAGGTCCCCCCTCGTAAAAATCCTGGTGGTTACGTTTTTCTAAAAAGTCCCAGCTATCTTTACACACCTGTTTCTCACCATCCAATAAATGCTTTAATGTATAATGAAGAAATGTAGCACACGTCCCAACCACAATTAGTCTCATAAGTGGATCAGTAACACTTTTGTGGATTTTAGGGATCCCAAAGATAGCTGGTGTAATAAGAGGGGGCACTGACAATTAAATTCATCATTCAAAACTCTGCCTTCAATAAACATATCATTTAGCTGTCCTTTTACCTTTGTATATGTCTGGTTCAACTTATTGATGCTAGCTAGTGCATAAGTTTCAGTATTCAGTATCACTTCCATTCTCTGTGTAATCCTCCTTCTACATCATGACCACCACAGCCCCCTTATCTGGTTTCATAACCCTTAAATGACAGGTTTAAAACCATCAGTCCCATTGAAGATATTTTATCCTTACTCCAAAATATCTTTCAATTAGACCACCCATGTAAGAATTCCAATAGTGTAACAATACTGTTTGTGAACCACCTTCAAATCCAACTATTCTTCTGGTGACCCCCCAATTTAATCATTCCAAAATAATAGTATCTATCCCGAAACTCAACAACCACAAAAACATTATTATTATCACATTCTATATGCCAGCTGGCCAGACTAGACACTCATCGAGGATATTCTTTCATGAGCTTCCTTGAACATTCCCTATGAAATTATTATTTTAGAAGACACCAACATTTACAGGGTTACCTGCAACCAGTATACTTCACCTACTACACCAAATATCCCTACGACTTTCTGCATTCTCTGTAACTTTACTCAAGTCATAAGCATCCCTACCAGATTTAACAAATCTTCAGGCACAAAAATCATCACAGATTGGATTCTAACAAACAACCTGAACAATATTATTGAATCAGGCATTTTGTCTGTCAAAATGACCATCACTCTAACTGTGCCATTCACTGCCACTCTCTAACACCTGAATCTACAAAATTCAGCTATGTAAGAGACTCCTCAGAGTTTGACAGAGAATAATTATATGAATCTTTCCTTGTATACAACTGGAATATTCTTAAAACTCCTCTTGCCAGTAACACAGTATTAGGTTCATATAGGTTCATAGATTAGTATTAAGCTAACTGCCCTTGAGAGCCATTTTAAGCCTAGCCAATTATCCCTTGTGAGACTCAAACTCTGCACCTTGTGCTTGCAAGGCAAACACCTTAACCATTAGGGCACCCTCCCAACCCCTTTCTATGACTCTTTTCTAAAAATTCTAAATGCACTCTCCCTCTCATATGGGAGAGTCAAATCTATCCCTACCCTCTAGCTGTCTCATGAATGAGTTGGGTAAAGCCTGGATTTCCTGGAAAGCCATCAAATGCCTATCTTCTCTCCAATCTTATTGAATACTTAGAAATACCACCAAAATGCTAGCCATTCATGACAAGAAAAATATTTCACTAACCACCAAATTTTCCACTCTAGTTCACCCAAAAAAATTGTGGTCTGGCCTATCTCAACTCCTTAAACAGGGAAAATATCGTAGACCAACCAACACCCCAGTCAACTGGCCTACCATACTTTTAGCAGATTCAACTTCCACTTTATCAAGTGTGTAACCTCTTTAGCTAACCTTGACCCAACTTCTATTCCACCTAACATCCAACAACTTAACAATTCTGAAAATCACTACTTCACCGAGATTATTCTTATCTCCAGATCTCCAAAATACATATATATATCTATCCAAACTCAAGCCAACCATTATAGCCCCTGACCATCTCCCCCAGAGTACCTTAAAATGCAGCTGATGTCACTGGCTACCCCATATATATGATTATCAACAGATCCATACATGATCTACTACTGGAACCATTCCAAATCCTATGCATTCCACAAAGGTAACTCTTCTACAGAAATGAGTAACTTTAAGCATGTTACTAACCTTTCTCCATTAACCAATATCCTGGAAAAATGCATCCTCTCCCAAATGTTCCACTACTTATTCTCCAACAAGCTTCTATCCTCATCAAAGCATGGCTTTCTTCTTTCACACAGTACTGATACAGCACTTCTATTTTTTTACATATAGGTCAACTGCATAGAAACAACACTTCCTTTACACCACAGTCTTTCTGGACCTCTCTAATGCTTTTGACCTAGTCTTTCACCATAAACACCTTCAAGAACTTTCATATCTACTGTGATGCCTGTGCCCTGGCCCAGCAATCAAGGACCCTCAATCTTCACCACTAACACCAGTGAAGGGTGTCTCATATAGGAGGAAAGGATAACAAATGCACACAGTAAAGTGCAATTTCCCTTAAGAGCACACAGGGATCAGAGTCAGTCTGGGGCTGGTCGCTCCCTTGCCCTCTAGATCTCCAATAAGACTAGCTGACACACACAAACACACACACACACACACACACACACACACACACACACACACACACACACACACACACACACACACACACACTTTAAGAAGAGTTTATACAACCACACAGACACTCCTGGGGAAGGCTGGCACAGGTTCTCCAGCTGTGCCCCTTTTTCCCCAACTATATGGTAGCACCAGCTGCTACCACCCACTAATATTTATAAGCTACTCAAAGGGCCTTAAAAGGGTGCCCAATTACTGTGCAATATTATTATACAATTCGGAGTATAGCCTAGGGCTAAAGCTATTGAAGTGGCTTTGTACAATTTTACCAAAGGCATGCAAGTCTCTAAAGAGCTTAAATTATCTCTACAAAAACAGCCACAGTTGAAATGGTTTAAAAATATTTAATAACAAATAGCCAAAACACAAGACAATGCTTATTACTACACAGTGCTAGTCAAGAGTTCAGAAATCACAGAGAAATACTTAAAATAATTCAGTAGTACAATTCTGACATCACAGAAAAAAACAGTCTAATCTTTCTAGTTTCTAGCAATTTCTAAGAGAAAACACACGTCTTAAGATAAACTTACATATAGAGCAAGACAGTGCTAAAATTGGATTGCCAAGACAAAAATGCTTAATGCTCTCTGATTCCCTCTGTTTTTAAAATCACCTTCCTGGTTCACATTACAACATTCTTCACACTTCCCTGGGTTTCCCCTGACTAACAGGTTACATTCTTTAGTATGCTCACACCATGTCAGGAAGAAAAGACATTAAGGACATATATGCATGCAAATTCTGGCCATTAACTCTGGCCTTAAAACAGTAGCAAGAATTCCTTCATCTAGACCGGCCGGTGCCGTGTTTACATCAAAGGGTCACAACATGCTTTACTTGGTCAGCAGAGTGCACTGTTGCTACATTTTGCAGTTCCACATGTAACACTAGTTTTACCATGTAAGACAACAAGCCTGTGGTTTACATTAATATTTACAGATGACAGAATTATCTCCAAAATTCTATCTGGTTAGGCTGGCAGCCTTCATCTATCTTCACCCAATCTTCACATCTACATCTCTCAAAACCTTCCTTCTCATAGTTTAACTACTAGCTCTCCAACAGAGTTCAGAGTGTTAAATGTTACATCCCACCTACTCTCTTCTTGCTACTCTTGTTCATAGGTTCATAGGTAGGTACTAGGCTATTGGCCCTAGGGCCTATATAAGCCTAGCCAAAAAGGTACCCTGGCTTTCGCCACCCAAGAAAATTATTTTCCTGTGCTCCTGTCAGGCAGAGCCACAGAAGTGATCCCTGGGATGAATTTCCTATTTCCCATCCAATCGTCAAGATTTTTCTTGAAGAGTGCTAATGAGATCTGTTTGACATAGATAGGTAGTTTGTTTCAGAGTATGGGAAGTCTCTGGGACAGGAATCTATCCCTCCAGCATGCTCTGTTTATTGTGGTGACAAGGTTTAGGTCCCTACAGTGTGCATCCCGGAGGGATTGGGATTTTTTTAAGTGGAGCATGTCCAACAGCTCTGGGTTTGACATAGCTTTGTATGTTAGGCAGAGATCACCTCTGAGTAAGTGCTATGCGACAGAGTAAAGCTGGAGTTTTTTGAGACGATCTGCATAGGGCATCTGTTTGAGGCCAGTAATCCTCTTTGTGAGGTATTTCTGCGGCCTTTCCAGTTGTTGTAGATGTCCTGTGAGGTACTTACCAAAAGGGGCATTGTACTCTATAATGGATCTAATGAGTAGAGGGGAACAATGATCTCTTTTTTCTGGATGAGAAACCTTTTGTGATGAGGTGTGCCAGGTAGAAGGATTTTCTGACCACTGTGGTCATGTGATTATCAAACGAGAAACTACTGTCCACCTGTGTCCCAAGGTCTCTTATTGCACTTTCAGTGTTAAGTAGATTACCACCTATGTGGTAAATTCATAGGTACATAGTTTTTACCAAAGGGGATGACAACGCACTTTTTGGCATTGTGCTTGAGGCCATGCCTTTGACACCAGGCATCTGTCTCAGTGAGGCCCTTTTGTAGGATGCTCACATTGTTAGGAGTTTTGATTATGGCTCCTAGTTTGCAGTCATCTGTGAACTTAGTTAGCTAAAGATCTTCTGTGTTAGCCTATACTTCAGAGAAGTAGATACCAAACAGGAGAGGACCCAGGACTGAACCCTGTGGTACTCCACTTGTCACTGGTCTGAAGTCGGATTTGGAGTCTGCTACTTTCACAGTGTGGGTTCTGTCAGTAAGCCAGTTGGCAACCCATCTTGTGACATAGGGATTTATATCTAGTTTAGTGAGTTTATCTATAATTCTAGAGTGGGGGATGGTGTTGAAAGCCTTGGTAAGATCTAGATAGGCTGTGTGAACCACATTACCCTCATCTATGGCTTTGCTGACTGCTTCAAAGAAGTCTATCAGGTTTAGGGGACATGATCTGACTTTTACATATCCAAACTGTGTGCAGTCCAGAGATTGGAGATTACCAATGTCTTTGTTTATGAGTTCCATGATGATACATTCCATGGCCTTGCGCACCAGGCTCGTCAGGCTATTGGGGCAGTAGTTCCCGAGGTCTGTCATGGCTCCCCCTTTGTGGAGTGGGATAACCATTGCAGTGCACCATTCAATGGGCACAAAGTCTGAGGTGAGGCTATGATTGAACATGGTACTTAGGTGGGGTGCCAGTTCATTGTGTAGAATGTAGCCTGGGATGTTGTTAGGTCCCATGGATGCTGCGTTCTTGGCTTTGGAAAGTGAGATTTTTTCCTGTGTAGCTGTGATTACAGGAACTTTGCATTCTTCCGGTATAGAGATGGGCACTTTAGGGGGTGAGAGGGGGGGTAAAATTAGAACTGAACCTATCTGCCAGGATGTTGGCAATATCAGTTGGTTCTGTATATTTAGTGCCATTGTGCTGTAACTCAGAGCAGATCTGAGTGCTGCCATTGAGATTCTTGACATAGCTATAGAATGCTTTGTGGCTGTCTTTAGAATCAGTGGTGATTTTGTTTTCATAACTAGCTTTGAAGGATTTTATGAGGGATCTCAGCTTCTTACTGAGGCTGACCAGGGAGTTCCTCCAATCATGGGATTTTACTCTTTTTTGCAGCAGTTTCTTTGTTCTGTTGTAGAGTTTGTTTATGGCAGAGGACCACCAGATTGGCTTCCTTTTTTTGAAGGATGGCATCTTGGTTCTGTTAGGGATAGCATGATCCATGCACTCGTGTAAGTGCTTATAAAGTGTATTTGTGTAGGATTCAGCAGTCATACCTCTATTGTCCATCTGCTTGGCTGTCATGAAGTTTGCCATATGGACCCTTGTAGGATTTCCACAAGGGTCCATGTTAGATTTTATCCTATTCCACATTTGTAGCAATGATCATCATCTTCAATTCAGTAACTCTACCATTATTCAATATGCAGATGACTCCAACAGTACCTGCTCTGCCAAACCCAACACTCCTTCTCTTAAATAGAATCTTGCCTCAATGACTTCAACCTTGCTCTTACAAAGAAAATAAATTAATTTTCTCTATCCTCAAAGTCCACCAAAATTCTGAAACCTCCTTCACCCTCACTTCCTCATAAGGAACCTCTACTGAACAGGTCAATCACTCTAAACTGCTAAATGACCTCCACATCCAACAAATCAAAAAAACAAAATAAAAAAATCAAAGACATGCATCTGGAGCATTTCTTCCCAGACCTCCCCTGAAAATGGCCTCTGTTCCAGTTGGACTTTCCTGGTAAACAATTGTGAAATAAAATAAAAATAAATAAATAAAAACTGAGCTTACTTTATCAAACCACAGTCTCACACTGAATCCACCAGAAAACATATTGCAGCTGCTTTAGTTCTACTGCTCTCCTCTGTGCTACCTCCACTTTTAGCAACCATCAACCTTCCAAGTATCTGCATTGAAAAAAAACTATAATAAAATAGCTACATTTGCATCCATCTCACCTTCATACATCCATAGCTGCAAAGCTCATATACAGTTAAACTGCATTTCCCTAATCTCTTTAAGCTCTATCAACTAATAAGATACTATTCTTCCTAAACTAGTGTCCATTACTATCTTCACTCATGCAATTGTACTCCTCTTCCTAAGCCATTAGATTCTCTGACAAATTTCTCTCTAGCATTAGCTTCAAAATGGGATGCCCCCTAGTCCTCCCAAGTAGCAAAACCCTAAAACTCCCTCCCATTATCGCCGTAGGAACCTACAAACTATCTGCAATTCAAGTCACAACTAAACATCTTCTCACCCAAAGTCATACACAAATAACCTCAATTTCCATAAATATTCTTTTAGAAAATTCCCCTTTGTCCTATTATGCCCTCCACCTCATACCTCCTCTCTATTCAAGTATTTGTTACACTTTTCACCCAAATCCTTCCAAACCCAACTACTTCCCCTTTTATCTCCCACCTCCATTATCACCACCTTCTCACTCTTCCTAAACCTATCAACCAGAAATACTAATTATCATATTTTACCTCAGCTGTTAGCACACAAACTTGATGCTACTCATACTGTTTGCATATGTCTCCTTTAATTTTATACTATATTTTTTAAATCTTCTCATGCAATACTTTTATGTCAGTCTGTAATTTTATTTTCTTTTATGTACAAATGTATTCAATTTTATTGTTAATCTGTATTTGCACTCTCCATTACAGGTTTTCTCTCTCTGGGCCTCCAATGAAAAGGGACTTTGCTCAGTTGGACTTTCCCAGTAAACAAAGGCAAATAAATCTTATCTTATCAACAGGAACTGTGCCAATAATTTAACAGGAATGCTAAAGTCAAAGTAAAACCCTTAATATCTATTTGAAAAGTACAATAACAAATGCTGAGAAAAAAACTTTTGTGCCAAGCATAAGGAGTTTCCCACTTCCATCACATAAATTAAACAGTGCAGAATGATAGAGAGTATGGAAAAATCTAAATTGGCTGAAGCAATCTACAAGTGCATTGAAACAAAAGGTCAAGTTTATAAACAGGTAACATATCAGTCTGTTCAAGTTATACACTAAGCAGTAGATTAAAAAAAACAGATCTGTGTATATTGTGGTACACCATTATTTTCTCCATTAATATGCCTCGGGGGTTCTCTGCCACAACCAGGCATAGTTTTGAGAGTTACAAATTCACCTATGATAGTGTAGACACCATAGCTCTCAAATGTCCAGATTTTCATAGAGTGTCCACATTTTTGCCTCATATTTTTGGTCTGTTTCTCATAAAATGTGTGGTTTTCTGGTAAATCACCTAGGACTGAGGTCACTAAATAATGACAGATATTTGAGTTTCGGACTTTATATCCTTTAGGAAAAAGCATGCTAACACAAAACCTTAGCACATTTATAAGATCAATATTTAAAATCTGCCCCTATTTTTAGGCCTTTGCTCCCCCATTGTTTTTGATATTTTCCACATTTTTTTCCATTAAGAGGATGAGAGGTATGGCAGACACTCTGAAAACAGTAGACTCCAACAGCCTCTGTTCACCTGCTCAGTGACTGACATAACTTTGCAAAGTCTTAGTATGTCTGAAATGTTTATACTGTAGGTTCCGAACATTCACATTGTCAGCCTCTCATTATAAAGAAGTTGACACGTACTTCAGAATGAAAGTATCTTAAGATGTTGGATTATTTTACATGCTTTATTGCAAGATAGCAGAAAGCTTGCTTAATTTGGCAAGAGAAGCAAGTATAAAAAAAATAAAACTCTGTTTGCACCATACCAGTCTATTCCAAACTTTATTCATACCAGCTGGAAAGACCAGTTTCCCTGTGGAGAGGAAACATGACATCAGTATTAACACAGTGTGATGTCTGCCAATGATAACAGTCTGAAATAATCTGTATAAAAATACTGTGATGAGATTATGTATGGCAGCTTGCTAGATTGACTGGTCTTATTGTCCTTACATATTGTAATTACAAAAAAAATATTCCTGGTGTCTAAAGAGCTCTAAACACAACAACAGCAAATCTAAAATAAAAAGTCACAAGCTCAATGCCAAACACTCTTTAATGAAACAATAAATTTTAGCAAAGCTTTCGAGTTGCCATTACTCTGTTTCAGTGCTATTACAGTTCTCACTAACTTCCCAAAATGTAAAAACAAACATCAGCCAATCAACATCTTGAAACAAGTCACATGTTCATTAGATATACACTGCTGTTAAAAATCTTTAAAATTCATGCATCACAAAACACACACACACACACACACACACACACACACACACACACACACACAAATACATACAGAAGCCCAGAATCATAAACACTATGTATATACAAAAGAGTATATCCTTGTGAAACATTTTAAGATATATATCAAATACTAAAACATTTAAATTAATATTTAAAACTTCTCTCTATTTAAAACTTAAACCTTACTTATAGAAATTACTTATAATTATACTGATGCATATTTTTCAATAGAGATTTTATGTTATTAGTAGTATTAAGACCTGGTACCTTATCTGCTCTAAAATAATTAATCCAATCATATTCTAACATCTCTGTTTTATTAACTAAGTTGCCTCTTCTGTTATGATAAACTACTTGTAAAACTCTAAACTTAAATTTATGTTGGGACCCCATACATAAGATATGTTTACTCAGAGCATTGATTGCAACTTTTCTTCAGCTATAAGATAGGTGGGCACCTATCCTTACTTTTAACTTTTTGTTTGTCTTACCTACATAAAAGCACTCACAGAAAGTTCAATTAGCAAGTGCAACAACATTATGTTTATTGCATGTTGCAAAAGCATGACAAGTGAATTCTCTTCATGTGATAGGATGTTTAAAGGATAAATCAATATTAATATCCTTACAATAAACACAGTTATAACAGGGAACTGTTCCATTTCTCTTTACCATCTGTCTTTCAATCTGTATATTATTTAAATCCTTGCAGCATAGGTGTTGTTTAAGATTTTTCATTCTTTTATAAATAAACGTTTGCTCATTGCCTACATTTTTAACATATTTATTTGATTGTAATATGGTCCGATTCTTACATATAACATTTTAATCATATTAGTATGCCTATTATATTTTATGACGTATCCCAAACTTTGATCAAAAGTATTAGTAGTTACACTCTGTCTACTCCAATTCCTAGAAAAATAGGGTGCACCTACATTGTCATGTTCATTGATTATTAAGTCCTTCATATTATCCAATAGACTAGCATTATACCCTCTACAGCGAAAATCCCCAGCCATACAATTCAACTCTTGCATAAAATTCTCATTCTTAGTATGGAGCCTACTGGATCTCAAAAATTGGCTCTTGTCTACACCTCTATTCACATGTCTGGGGTGCATGCTGTCTGAATGGGCATATCTTAAGGACTGTACAGTCTTTCTTTAAACATTGTATCAAATCTTTTCTCATTATAAACTACTGCAGTATCTAGGAAATTAATTTTTTCTATGGACCACTTAACATCAAACACTAAACACTCTGCTGTATTATGTAAATATTCAACAAACACATTTAAACTATCACTATCGCCCATCCATATCAAAAAAATATCACCCACAAAATGCTTATAAAGGGCTAAATTATGATTCCTAAAGGATGTCAGTTCATCATTACCAAGGATATCAATCTCTTCCTATCTCTATAAAGTAATATAAGCATATGCATTGGCAACTGGGGTACCCATGGCAACCCCAAGTTGCTGATGCTAAACTTCATTGTTAAAAAAGAAGACATTATTATGAAGTACTATTTCGATCACAGAGCATAACATTTTTATTTTAGAACAAGTGAACGTGCTATGCTCATATAAATATTCTCTAACATACTGCACTCCCCATTCATTCAGAATCATAGTGAATAAAGATTTCATGTCTGTGGTCACAAGAATAATATCCTTCCCTTCATTCTCCATGGCCCAATGACTGAGGGTTTCCAAAAAGTCATTAGTACCTTTAATAAAGCTTCTACTAAATTTTAAAAGAAACAAAGCTGCTCCCAGAGACAATAGGTCTCATGGGGGGCATTATTAGATCTTTATGGATTTTTGGCAATCCATAAATAATAGAAAACACTGGATGCTGCACATAAAGATAGTTATATACTTCAGGTGTAATTAGACTACCCATAAGTAAATCATATAGAAAGCTCTTTACTCTGTATATTGCTTGGTCAACAAATTTTCTATCAACTTTCTTAAAGGTGTTACTATCAGATAAAAAAATCATACATTCTGTTATTATAAAGATCCACATCCATTATGACTATCTTGCCCCCTTTATCTGCCTCTTTAATAATCATATTTTTATTCATACATAAGTTGGTAAATGCTTCTCTTTCATCAGGTTTTAAATTTAAGTATTTATCAACATGCTTATTCTTAAAGTATAATTCATATATTTCTTGTTCACACATTTCTTGGAATGCTCTCACTACTGGGCTATTATTAGGTATAAATGCACTAGGTCTTTTTAACATACAATCATCTTTTACACTGCCATTCCTATATAATCATTTTAAATCTATATTCCAAACAAAAAGCCTAAGTTCTGTCAGCAATTCACTTATACTACCTTCTTTAGTAGGAACAAAAGTAAGCCCTTTGTCTAGTAGCATTAATTCAGCATCACTAAACATCCACTGTGATAAATGAATTACAGTGGGGCTAACATTAATTGCATCTTTACTCTTTCCTTCTTTAGAGCTGGTCCTACCTCTGTGAGGGTTTGTTGTCTCATCAGATTTTGCGTGGCTGACTCCATCTTGTCCCAATGGTTTTTGCTGTTCTTGCTCCTTCCTCTAGATGACTCTCTTATGTGGATCAGTAACTGTAGTGAAAAACACCCTGAAACTAAAAAACTATCAGAAATGCTATCCAGTTCATTCATTGTCTCTGTACCTCCAGTTGCATCCACATTCTTTTCAACATTCCTTTCAATAATACTGGCAGTACATATTTCAGACGTAGACATTTTTACAATAGTATCCATTTTTCTCAGAATGAAACTCTCCAAGTCTTTAACTGCTTCTCCACACTTCATAACATTCACATCTGGTTAATCAGTAGAGGCAAGAATAAATTTGCTAGTAGCCTTTTTACACAGAGTATCCTTAGCTTGCAACATTGTTGCAATTGTTAAAGGGGCAGCAGTCTCTGAGATAGCTTGTCTAGTCTCTCTGGGCCAATGAAATGCATGATTTAAGTTAAATTTATTAATATCACAAACAAGTTTTTGTTTCGTTACTAGCACCAATTTTGCTTCAAAAGTCTTTAATCTGTCTAGCATACTATCATAGTCGTTAATTACTAGATAGTAGCTTGTTGAATTCACAACCTTATCTTCCAGTGATTCTATTTCTGCTATCAACTCAGTCTCACACAGAAGAAAAACGTATTCATTAATTTCATGTATTCAGCACTCAAGTCCAAGTTCATCTGCTGACATTTTTTTTAATATGTCACGATATTTATTACCGGACGTCTGCATTTGATTACTCTTAGACCTCTAGGCACTACACCTAGGACTAAATAGGTAGAGAAACTCAATCTTTGTTATTGGAATCATTTGTACATCTCAGTTTAGCTTCTATCTAGCAGTGATGAATAAATTTTAAAGATTTTTAAGAGCAGTGTATATCTAATGAATATGTGACTTGTTTCAAGATGGTGATTGTCTGGTGCTTAAATTCTGCAAAGTGAGAATTGGAATAGCATTGAGAAAGAGTTCTAGCAACTAGAAAGCTTTGCTGCATTTTATTGTTTTATTAAAGAGTGTTTAGCACTGAGCTCGTGACTTTTTATTTTGGATTTACATATTGTAATTAACAATGAAGAAACATAAGAACAATATAAGCGAAGGAGCAGTACGATCAGAATAAAATTACATAACTAGAGACACTGGGCACTGCAGTGGTGCAGCTGTTAACATTGTCACCTCACAACAAGAGGTTCTCCAGTTCAAGTCTCGGCTGGGGTGCCTTTTATGCAAAGTCTGCATGTCCTCCCTGCATTCACATGGGTTTCCTCCAAGTAATCCGGTTTCCTTCCACATTCCGAAGACATGCATATGGAGCATTTCTAACCAGACCTCCACTGAAAATAGGCTCTGTCCTAGTCAGACTTTCCCCATCAATAAATGTTATGTAAATAAAATAAAATAAATAAACAAGAATATAAAAATTACTGTGGCACAAAACATTAAAGGCATCCAACACTGTCACATGCAATCCTCAGAAAAGGAACACAAGGTGTAAAGAGCATGTCCTATACAAACAGACTCACAGCCCTCTCTAGCTCTCTCTATACTGTTTCCTACAGACTGCTGAGACTCTATCTATGCCTGGCATAAAAAGCATCATTGGATCCCACTGTAATGGACCTTTTGCATATCCACAAAATGAACAGCATCAGAATTACTTGATCTAAGGATTTAAACTTTGCTTGCAATATAAGTGGGACATGAACAAGGGATAGGTATGTGTCTCAGAGAATTCTCCCTTTCTGGAGCAGACTTCCTATCTACGTGAAGCAGAGCATTTCCCTAACCCTATTTAGGAAAAACCTGGACCAGTTGATGGGAAATCAGAAATACATCCCAGGTTCAGCACCTATATCTCTAATGGACAGAGGCAGCCCTGTAAATCTTTCCCTAGCTTATATACACCCCTTAACATAACCTGTAAGGCATATAAACTTGTGGGACACAGTTGAGTTGCATGACTAGGCTTATAAAGGCCCCACTGGTAGTCCATTCCAACATTATCTGGGAAATGATCAGCATAACAACATATTGTAAAACGGTAGCATTCTACCAACAGACAATTGTAGACCAAAATCTGTGTTAGGACAGCTAAATATCATTTTATAAGCCTGACAGTCTGTGATGCATGTGTGTTGTACATGTACATGCATCTTTGTGTGTGAACACTATGTGTGCATGTGTGTGAGTGCATACATTTGTGTAGGGAGCGTATGTGTCTGTGCATCTACATATGTATACATGTGGGTTTAACTGCACTCTGCATTTGTGCGTCTTTATGTGTGCATGTGTGCTTGTATGTGAATACACTATATATCTAGCCATCCTTCCTGCCAATGATAAATGAGCATCAGAAGCATGTCTGTCTTACACAGTGCAGGATATTTTTATTGCTCACCACTCTGTGGGTATCAGCACTTTATCAACCCTCTGTGCATTTCAATTAATCACAGTAACAACCTTATTCAAAACAAAAAAATAGACATTACACATTAATAAGATATGCAAATAAGGTGTTTCCATTCCCACCAACCACAAACTCCCACACAGATGCACCCCAAGAATCTTGTCCTAAAATACTGATGGCCTCCCCCACTCCCCTTGGTTAAAGCATTTAAATGTCCATTTCAAACATATGATCTGAAGAAGTTTGTCCTATTATGAAAGCACTCATCATACCAGGAAATAAGTGAAAAAAGGAATCCTCATCATGACTGATCTTTTCCTTTGTCTTGGATACTTGGATACTCCTCCATTAACTTATATGGTTTCACCCAACTAATATACACATCTACTTATACTACTAAATCTTATAATCATTCCTCTGTCCTAGACTGGATTCTAGTATCCTACCCCCACAAATATCACTTCCCCGAAACACTACCAGATACTGCTAGTGACCACTGCCCAATTAAACTCTCCATTTCCATTTTACTCCTCACATGAGTATACCACATAAGATCAAAGTATGTCACAAATTAACCAACTTTGACTACAACAAGTTAAACAGCCAGCTCTCAGCTTTCAACTGGTCATTCCTCTGCCAGTTACACCTTGATGAAGCTGTAATGGAATTTAACAAAATATTCCTTAATATACTCAATTCCCTAGCCCCCATACACAGTATTAGAGTAAAAGCAGCCATATTCCCTTGGCTAACAAGCTCCACATTCTCCCTAATGGCTCAGAGTGATAAAACCTGGAAGTTATGGTCTAAAACCAAACTCCCCTCCCACCTCCCACAGTACAGACAACTATGCAACTTTTTAAAGAAAGCCATCACCACTGATAAGAGAAACTACTACACAAACTCTCCTGAATCACACCTAAATAACCTGAAGAAGTTCTGGCATACAATTAACCAAATATTTCATCCAGGCAACCTCTCCTCACCCCAACCTAGCCCTACAAACACCCCTCTTCAAACTGCTACTAACTTTAACTCCTGTTTTATAAACACCATTAGCAAATTAACCAACCTTCCTAATTCCAACACTGACACTACCCCACCCACCAACCCTCTTAAACCCTTTAACACTGCCTCGGCCTTCTCCCTAAAAGCTGTATCCACCAATTACATTAAATCCCTGCTTCTTAAACTTAAACCCCACCCTCCCTTAACTGATGGTCTTCCTCCACTCTTTCTCCAGAAAGCAGCCAACTCCCTTACCCTACCCATCTCTGTTCTCATTAACCAGTCCATTACTGAGGCCAAAGTCCCTGCCATTTGGAAAACAATTCTACACCTTACCCATTCATAAAGGAGGCAGCTCTACTGAACTCTCCAACTTTAGGCCCATTGCAATTCTATCACCTCTCTCTAAGATCTTGGAAACATGTGTACACAAACAAATCCTACAATACCTCACACAAGAGAATCTAATCACCCCCACCCAACATGGCTTTTGCCCTGGTCACAGCACCTCTACTGCTCTCATTTCCTTCATTAACACCATCTCACAAGCCAGAGACCAGAACAAACTGTCTCCTGCCTCTTTCTTGACCTCTCAAAAGCTTTTGACACCGTCTCTCACCCCTTCTTCTTAAATAAACTCTCTGAACTGAACATATACACCTCTACTATCTCCTGATTCTCTAGTTACCTTAGCAATTGTTTCCAATCTGTTAAATGGCTTTCTGCTATCTCCCTTACTTCCTATAAATATGGGGATTCCCCAAGGTTCAATACTGGCCCCACTACTATTAAATATTTTCACCAATCTGTTAGCTACATCCACACCATGGTCATAACTTGCGCTATATGCTGATGACCCCACAGTCATCACCATAGCCGGTACCCTCTCTGACCTACATACTACAACTCACAACTCCTTTTTGTCTATCAAAAACTGGCTCAACAGAACCACCTAATCTTAAACCCAAAAAAGGCTAAACATTTGCTCTTCATCCCGGAAACAATGAATCATCTTAAACTTTATTTCTTTATCACTTCCTATAATAATACACCTATCACAGTTGAAACTCACACCAAACTACTTGGGGTCATTATTGATGACCAGCTAAAATTTGACCTACATGTACTCAGTAACATTAAGAAAACCCACCAAAAACCTGGACTCCTCTACAGGAACAAAAATGTTTTATCCAGTAAAGCCAAGACAGCCCTGTCCCATGCCTGCCTACTCCCAACCCTTCTCTACAGCTATCAAATCCTCACCAACTTACAAACCACACTTCTTCTAAACTAGAGTCCACTTACAAAAATGTAGCCAAGCTAGCTGCCGAACACCACTACTATTGTCATCACTGCCTAGCACTCAGGAAACTAAACCAGTTAGAGCTTCCCCACAACCTTCTCCTCTCTCAGCTTCAGATAATTCATTCTATACTGCACCAGCCCTCTTTCTGTCCCAGCATTACCTCTATCATCTCCCCCTACTCCCCACCTAGAACTCTTTGGAGCTCAGAACAACATCACCTTCCTATATACAAGCCAAAAATCAAAATTGTCAAGAACCTTTACAGCTATTCCCCAGCTGAGAGTTGGAATAAACTTCCACTGGACATTCAAAATAGTGAGCCTAAACTCCAGTTCAGAAATGCTGTAAAAACCCATTAGCAATAGAGGGCTATGCCAGTGAAATCTTCCCCCTGACTGACTTTATTCCTCTCGGCCAACTTGCCTCCACCTTTCTTCCATACCTGTGTCACTCTACTTCCCTTCTCTTCCACTCTGCTTTTCTACATTACTCCTACTAGTTATAATGTTAATACCTTGTACCTGTATATTTACTATAGACTCAAACAGAATTTGTTTGTGCTTTAACTAGTTCTACCCAGTGCTGCTATTCAGCTGGAATGATGAAGAACGTAAATGTTCTATTTGATTATTGCACCAGGTGCACTTTCCTGGAATTTAGAATCTATTTGTCAGTCATTTTAACACAGCTTAATTTTACTCCTGGTTACTACTGTTTATATAGCTATTTATTATGTTAGTGTAGTTATGTAGTAAAGTAGCTATGTTTTGTGGAGCTTTTCTCCCTGTGTCTCCACTGAAAGAGTGCTCCGACCCAGATGAAATAACCCGGTCAACAAATGTCAAATAAATAAATAAAGCTCAGAGGCAGTAAACAGCACTGTTGATCATCATTTTGCAGCTGAAGCTTCATTTTTTGGCATATCCCACTGTACCTACTTTATATACATATTATATATACATGTAAATATATACATATGTGTGTATTAACACCCCCACAACCACATATTGGGCTGGATTCCAAAAGACTAGCTCTCTATGAAAGTGACTTGCTCCGGTGTAATCCTGCCTTAAAGGTAGGCCTTACTCTGGTGTAACTTACTTACATTGAGATCAAGCCTTTTGGGATCTGGTCCATGTTTTTCTTTTTTATAATTTGACAGAGAATAAGATTCCAATACTGCATATATCTTATTTTCAGTCAATTCATCTGAATTGTAGGAACTAATTTAAGTATTTTTGCAATTAATTTTCTTTCATTCAGAAGGTTAAGCCCTAAATGATAAATCCATGTACTGCAATGATTTTCAGTAAACAGTTGTGTAAGATGCCAATTGAACCATATGGGAGTTTTGCATATTTTAAAATCCAGCAATTACTACATAAAAACCCATAATTATACAAACTAAGCTAACTTTTTCTTCTGGTATGCAAATAATGCAGTTACTCTCAACTGACCTCAAAGGCACAGTTGTGGGTTATCTCCCTACAATGGTACAGTGAAACATAATATATAATGTTTCTGGTGGGAAATGATGAGGGATAAGGGCAAACAAATGCCCACAATCCTGCAGTGCAACAAAAACAAACAGCGGAGTACTGTACGTGACAGTGAAGTTTTGTAATGCTGTCAGAAAATACAAAGCATTTTGGCAGCAGACATGAACAAAGAATGCTGTAACAATAAAGTACATTTGATGTTTTCACTCAGCAAATAAATCATTTGTTTTAGGCAGAAATAGTTTATCACACGATAGTCTGAAGAAACTTTAAAGACCAAATAGCTGTACTCAGTGATTTCTGCTAGCAACTCGAACAATGGGGAATTATGATGTACGTTATATAAATTTAGAT
Organism: Protopterus annectens; assembly: GCF_019279795.1. Taxonomy (NCBI): domain Eukaryota; kingdom Metazoa; phylum Chordata; order Ceratodontiformes; family Protopteridae; genus Protopterus; species Protopterus annectens. The sequence goes on along the minus strand of NC_056739.1, from coordinate 601,835,595 downwards.
TTGCATGCATTCTCATGCAGAGGTTATTAAGCCAAATGACAGTTTCATAAGGCTGTGTAAGAAATTATCATTTCAGAGCTTATAGCTTTACCAGTTTTGATCTTTATCTAAAATATTCAATCAACATATCAACAGGACTGTTTCTCCTAATTGGCTGAAGAAATCTATAACTGAGTCTTTTGTTCAAGACTCAGAGGTGTCAGATACAAGTGCTTCATCAGAAAGGGAGAAAAAAGCTTTTATATAAATTTTGCTTAAATATTTTAAGCTGCACCTGCAGTCCTGTGTGGTGACACTTTTTATACCTCTCTGCTGTTTGTCCATGTTTTCACCAAAGTTATTTGTTTGCATTTTTTTACTTTGTTCTGGGACCGCAGTCTTGCAGCTTCATTTGTAGTTGTGTGAAGTTTGTGTATGACTGCAAGTTTTTCATTGTGTATATGTTATACAGCATTTCTATTTCCATAAGTAGAATTACATGTAAAAGGTAGCCTTTTGTATTTTGAACCCAATCTAAAATCTCAATCAGTCTTGCAGTTTCTGTCACAGTTGCAGCAGGGCTGTGATCTACCGTCAGATTTGGGCCTCATTTAGTGATTTATTACAGCATTACTAATAAATTTCCAGACAGTATAGTGCCTTTGCCTGTGGTAAGATTGCAGTAGTGGCAGCATTGTGAATTCTGCTCCAGATTTGCACTTCAGTACTTTTTTATAGGTGTATATACTTAAAATTGCATTCCAGTGCCTTTCTGTATACCTTGCTACTGTTTTTTTCCTCTGTTCTTTGAGTCTGTCCCCTCCACTTCCACTGAGACATTAAGCTAAAAGTTTCTGAAATTATAACCATAGGACTAGAGCTCTAGTTTGGGTTTATTCCACACTCTCTCACCCTTCTCTTCTGTTATTTAAAAGGATGCGTCTCTGGTTTTCATTGCTTATGATGATCTGTCTTGCAAAGTCCCTCCCTCCTCTCTTTCATTGCTATTGTCTGTTGTGTAACCTATATAAGTACTTTCCCACCCATGTTTTCCACATATCCATAATACTAAGTGCACACCCAGCAAACCAGTATTGCGCTTGAGTAAACCTCCCTTACTACGAATGTTCTCCTGCTCATTTTCCCAGAGCTCCCATCTGGTTGGCACCCTTGCCACACTCTGAGGGGGTCCTGAGTTAATCCTGCTCCATCCTTGGCAGATAAGAGATTCATTTTGTTGTTCTGCACTTCAGTTAACTGTTTATAGAGTGCTGATGCTCTACTTTTGCTTTATTTGTTGAGTTTGCCTTTAAATCATTCTACTGATCTCTAATACTTGAAATTGCCTTCTCTAGGTAGTTTAACTTGTTTTGTTGTAACATTGCACTTATAAGCAATCTTTTTTGGTATTATTACATCAAGAGGTTAGCAGTGCCCTGTACAGATGCAAATGTCCAGAAAGCACATTTTATCTATAAAACGTCCCTTAGAAGTGAAAACTGTAATTTAGTGTGGCTAAAACAAAGCCAATGCATGGAGATAAACATAATTAAACACCATTGCTATCAAATCTTAGCGCAATCCAACCTAGTCTAGTACCATCCCCAGAGATCACCCAAGGAGACCTCTGTAGAATCCATTCCATGTCCTACAGTACCCCTTAAACCACAGGCCCAAACAACTTGAACATACAATCTCCAAATGTCTCTGTAGCCAGCTTGGTAGATATGGGCATCCTGAAACAATGTAGCAGTTGTCTCATGTTCACAGACAACCATTTAATCCATAAAGAAATAGAGTATGCGAGAGATGCACATACACTATTTCACTTTACACAGAAACCTCCCATACAATAAGGTTATCAAGAACACAAACACAGACTACATCTGCCACACACACAGACCAACCAATGCTTAGGCACTAAAACATAATCTTCCCAAACCCCAAAGACCTCCTAAACCTATAAATGACAATGCCTATCCTCATCAGTCTCTAAAACACTCATCAAACACCAACCACCGCACATATTCCTACACTCTGTCAACCCCCCAAGAGCAAAGCCCATAAGGCAAGTAAACATATTACCCAGGACTTCTGTCATAGGGGACTGCATTGTATGACACATAGATATCTCAATCACCAGATTGGACAAAAAGATAAGTTAGTTGCATATCTGGAGCCAGGATACATCAAGTTATGTACCCACTCAAGTCATTATACCATAGGTACCAGTACGATTCTTTCATAGTCCATGCAGGCATTGTTAATGACCTGAGATGTACTGTCCTGGACCATATGAAGAGATCTATTGTTGATCCCCCTGAATATGTATCCCAGGCAGGTATGTGCTTTGTGGCATTCTACTTTCACCAAGGATGATGCCACAGTACAAACAAATGTTAATTGACTTTAATAATTGGCATAGATTCTGATGTATTTCCAGGGTAATTCAATTGTTTCAGCACGCAGATATGGTTAACTATGTTGCTTTGCAAAGGATGGTTTGTACCTGTCTCCCTTAGGCTTCCAAATATTGGCTAAAACATTACCCACCACTGTGGAACCTTTTAAGGTAATGCCAAATTGACAAACCTACCAACATAGCAAATAAAACCCAAAGAGACCTAATGGTGTTACTGCTCAATGCTACGAGCCTAAACAAGAAATGCCACACCCTACAAAACTCTACTCACTCTAGAGAATATAGACATCTATGCTGTTACTGAGACATGGTTAAAATCTGCAGAAAGTATTCCAGCAGTGTGAGGCTTTAGTGCCTTCCACACATTTAGACCATCAGCTGCACAAACATGGACAAAAGGTGGAGGATCCTCAATCAATATTAGCAACAAGCATAACCTTACGTTGGTTAAACAGGACAATGCCCTGTAATATATCCACATGCAAATCACCATAGACAAAGTCCCATACCATATCCTAGCAAGCTATAGGTCAGCTTCTATGTCCCTAGAATCCCATAACACATGCCTAGGCCTTCTGGAGACATGCACCATTACACAAAATACCCTACAATGTACATTTCTGTGCAGAGTCCGCTGTACCTACTAGAAGCCCAAAACAAACTCTAAAAACAAACCATACTGGTGGAATCCTAACCTTAATAAGGTATATAACAAAAGGAAAAAAGTCATGGCTAAAACCAAGAAGAGCAACTCATAATAATAGGGGCTCTAAAATTAAAGTAAACAGAAATCTAAGAAGACTAATTAAATACAGCAAGGACAATTATGAGGTCAAGATAGCCTCACAGGCTAAAGACAACCACAAGACCTTCCACAGCTATGTCCAAAACTTCAAAGGAAGTGCTTACCAGTGTGCCAAACCAGTAGTCAGTGGTGCCACTTTCACTGAGCAGAGTGGCATAGTGAAATTTGCTGGCTAACAAATTCAACTCAAACTTCACCCCCCCCCCCCGCCTTCTCCAATGAAAGATTTGTTAGCATACTGCCAACTATTAACAGGGGGTAGTTCCTGCCAGCATTTGCTAACTCCAAAAACACAGCCTCAGTGGGCCCTGACAATATCCAAGAATGCCTCATAAATAGCTTGAAACATAACCTATCAGGACCACTTGAGTCACTTTTCAAATATTGCCTCAAAATAGGTTTCATATGAGAATGGAGGTCTGCAATGGTTATTCCACTTTACAATAGTGGACCACGAACTGACCTTGGAAACTACAAATGTATTGGTCTGACTAGTCTGATATGCAAAGCCATGGAATGAATTATCATGGAAACAATCAACAAAGACATAGACAACCTTCAGACACTGGAACCAACCCATTTTCACTTTTTCAAGGCAAGGCCATGCCTACTAAACCTGGTGGACTTCTTTGAGAAAAATCACAAAAGCAATGGATGAGGGGGAAACTGTGCATGCTACCTACCTTGGACCTAGGTAAAATATTCCATACTCTGGTAAAGTTGACAAACTCACCAAACTAGGCATAAACCCCCGCATAACTCATTGAATCACTGGCTGGCTCACAGAGAAGACCCAGAAAGTCAGTATTGGTGATACCACCTTCACTAAGAGACCAGTCACTAATGAAGTACCTAAGGACTTCATGCTGGGAGCAGTCCTATTAGGCATCCACTTCTCAGAGGCTAATGTCAAGAGTCTTTGGCTGACCAAGTTCTCAGATGACTGTAAATTGGGAGCTATCATAGATTCCCCCGTGACACAAACATCTTACAAGAGGGTCTAAGAGAGATAAATGACTAGTGCCAAAGTCAAGTATTAAAACTCAATGCCAAAAAATATATTATAGTGCCTTTTTGGAAAACTGCCACCCAGGCTAATTACTACATCGATAAGATACCCATAAGATTTGACCTGGTAATCAGGGATCTGGAAAGATATGTAGACAATAATCTAGCCTTTAACCACCACGTGGACAAGGTTGTAAGAAAATCATTCTATGCTGCCCAACTTACAAGTAAGGGTATGGTATCCAGGTCCAAGGAAGTCATTATGGCACTTTACTTAACCCTTAACAGACCCATCATTGAGTATAATGCCCTCTTGGGCATTTACATGACCAGACATATACAAAAGTTGAAACACCCACAAAGGTTTCTTATAGAACAATCCAGGATATAAACACATTATCCTCTATGGATCACCTTAAAACATTTTCTCTATACTCTGTCTCCTACGGGTTATTTGAAAGGAAATATATGCCTGGTATGCAAGGCATCCTCAGATCCAGCTCTGATGCACCTTTTGCACATCTGCAAAACAAATAGCATAAAAGCCACTGGATCCAAGGACTTAAACTTCTCTTTTGTCATAAATAAGACATGTTGGTGAGACTGACGTCTATCTCAGAGGATACCCATGCTCTGGAAGAGGCTCCCATCCATATGAAGCAGAGTGCATCCCTAACCGTATTTAAGCATAACCTTGTCCAATGGATGGGATGTTGGAAATTCACCTCGGGTCTGACCCCCATGTCTCTGATACACAGAGGCAGAGAGTAATGCCCAAACTGACATACCCCCAACCTTGATAAACTTCCTAGCAACCCCCTCCTAATAAATGCCCATGATACACAGGGACACAATTTGGTTTGCTTGCATTGCAAGGCTTATAAATGCACTGGTGGTCATCAGCCTAGTATATACCTATGAACCTATGAGACTGTTTCATGAGAGGAGTAAATAGAACAAGAAAGGGAACCAATAGCTATTTAAACTTATGTCACACAATCAAGTGCTGAAGAACCTCGGTGATACAGATGGTTCGAACCTCACATTTAAACTGAAAGGAATTTTGCTACAAGGCTGAAAATAGACTGTGGCAGCCATCAAAAAAAGGTCCAAAATAGGCACATTCACACACAGCATAGAGAATGCAGTCCACCAATGGCATGTGAGCTGGAGATTCTTGCAGAGCCTGAGTGAGGGCATCTAGCAAACATCAGTGAGGTTGGGAATTCAGTTGGTCCCTCCATAGGGGAGTCATATCATGGGGGATGTTTTACCAGTCACAATTCAGTGTTACTGAGAATGTCACTGTTTCAACAGAATCTGACATGTGTACAATGCCATCATCATCAGCCACAGAAGGAATGCTGATATCAAGTATGTAAAGTTCTGTGGTTGTGAACCCTTCCCCAGCATAATGGCACATGATACAGAATGTGAACAGCATATGGGCACATCGGTGCTTTACTGGGCAAGGCAGTACCTGAAGGATTGATGTGCAGAAGTTTCTTGCTGAATGAGCCCTGACACACATGCACTGCACTGAACATGGAAATATAATGACCATAACTAATCTGGTACATCTCTCCCCAGACACTAGGCTAGGCATCAACACTCTAACTATCCTCTTACCCAGAAAGGAACACTAGGAACTCTTCCATCCATGGACCAATACTTTGATGGTGATCCACCTCTTGTACTAGACTTGTCCTTTGCAATTTCCCATGCCATAGTCTTGGCTTGCATAACAAGACTGGATATCGGAAGTGAGTGAGGAGGGCCTTCAATAACACCTCAGCCTCCTGAATGGTGAATTTTCCAGTCATTGCTTCTGTCATGAGCCTATGGCAAAATGGGGACAACTGTGGGTTACACATGTTAGTGTGTATGTGCATTGTCTTCTGTGGTTGTCACCTATGTATACGCTGCATACCCCCCCATATTTGGACACCACGTACGTGACCCTTGGTTTATTTTAATTATTCCAGAAGTTGCTGTATAAAATGTAACAGATGGGATGTTATCACAGGACCCCTTCCTCTAGCAGTGTATTGAATCCCTGTTGTGGTCCACACATCCTGTCTTCCCTTTAAAATGCACTGCCACCTCTCAATGCATGTACAGGGGCCACCATGACCTGTGTGGGATGTCCTTCCTTAGGTGCATATAACCAATGGTGTACTCCTCCTCATATGGATATCCAAGACTTGTACTAGTGTGCTTTGTTCCAACACCCACAAGCACCATTTTGTCTATATCCCTGCAGGCGCCATCCACCATGGCTGTTGAGTAAAATGCAGGGGTACAGTAACAAGCATCTTGTCTTCCTTTCTTGTCCCTAGCTCAAAGTCTAAAATCTTAATCTGTAAAATCCTGGTGTTGCAATCATTTACCTTAGCATAGTCTTGGACAAAATGCACCCCTCACCTCACTTTATCAAGGAGTTTATGCTAAAAAGGATATTTAGCATGGTGGTGTCTGAAGTGTTACCATAATGCAATGCACAATCCACACTGACACGCACTACCCTACTTACCCTGGATCTTAGAACACATACACACTATGCTCATGCATAGAGCCCATGTAGCTCACAGCATCATGGCTCTGCATTATACAGACTTTCAGTAGTGACCTGCTGCTGCTCTGATTCACATTATGTGACATCTGTGCATAAGGCTACCATTTTGCACCTCGACTGAACCTGTGGGATTGGACTTAGCTTATTCAGGTGTGAAAAGGAGAGAAAGAAATTTTGTTCTTCCTGCACAGGGACTTTGAGGAGTATCTGCTTTAAAGTCTGGGTGGTTGACACAAGCGTGTCAGGATGGTGAGTGATGCCACACTGGCATTTCCCACTCTATACAGCAGCACAGATATTCTTATAATAATTTACAGTGATACTGACCGACTTAGGCAGTGAGAGGTAGAGGCTAGATAGAGAGAGATGGACAGAGGTTTACTGTGGCTGTTGATTTTTCCCCCTATTCTCTTAACAGGTTTACAAGTGTAATGAGTTCTTACAACTTTGTTTTACAGCAGCTGATGTGTCAAACCAACAGGGAGAGTTTTGCAGGAGGCATGCAAGAGCATCTCTCCTGTCAGTTGTGTGCATATGTCATGCACACAACTGCACTGTCCACTGCTTTTGTATGCAAAACGTAGATGTGTATTGATGTGTTTTCTTCTTATTTTCTCTCATTTTGCAAGTCTAGATATGATTATGGCAAAGGAGTGGCAGTATTCACCTCCATCTGTGTGGGCTGATGCCTGTAGTGCTGGAGTGTTAGTGTTGCCTGATCCATCTTTCAGCAAGAAAAAAGATAGATTTAGGCTGCTGAAAATTATTTGGATTCTCATTTATAAGCAGGTGAGGTAGAGGCTCCTTTTGTGATAGTGGTCCAGTGGGTTCCCTTGTAGTCTCCTAGCCAAAGTTGTGAAGGCTGATATCATCTGTGACGCCCCTTCACCTCTAGGTCAGTTATCAAGGAGCATCAATCCTCACCACTAGCACCAGTGGGGGACCTTCACTGGGAGGATAACAGGTGCACACACACAGTATCTCCAGATGCAACTCTCTGTATCATGTACAATCAAGCACAATTTCCCTTAAGAGCACACAGAGAACACAGTTGGTCCAGGGCTGGTTTCTCCCTCTTTCACCACATCCCCAGTAAGACTCCTCACTGGCACAGCTATATTGTTGAGATGTCAGCTGAGTGTCCAAACCAAGACCTCCAGCACCCTCTCTGTCCAAAAAGTGTTTCATGTTCCTGCCCAAGTAGCTGACACACAGACTCTTGGAGGTTTGATTTACTCACATACACACACACACACACACACACACACACACACACACACACACACACACACACACACACACCTGGAAAAGGCTGGCACATGTTTACTAGCTATGTCCACTTTTGCCCAGACTATAAGGTAGTTTTGACTGCCACCAGACACTCCTGCCAGCTACCTTAAGGCTCTTCCAAGGGTATCCAATATACTGAGTGAAATACATATTAATACAAATGGTAGTTTGACCAAGAGCAAGGCTATTACGAGTGGCCCACACAGTGTCATGAAATAAATATCCAAGTATTCTCAAAACTTAAATATCTCTACAAAGATCAGCCACAATGAAAGATTTAAATATATTTAATAATAAATAATAAAGAACAAGAAAATACTAAATATATATTCACAGTGACATCACAGTGAAGAATCATAGGAAATATTTAAAATAACATTGAGGGATAGGCTCAGACAAAACAATATCTAAACTAAGGATGAAATAGTAGAACGAAGTAGCCAAGCAGTCTCTCGTAGATGTAAAAACAAGTAATAATTTTATTTTGTACAAATGATGAGCGCTTTCGCTAAAAAGCTTCTTCAGATCAGAAAACAGTTTAAAGGACTAATTGATTTCATTTATATATACAAATTCAAATAACTTTGAACCAATTGAAACCATTACTTCATTAGTTCTTAAAGTTGTACTACTGTGAACAAAATAAATGACTAGTTTCCCAGTCGTATATTTCAGAGACTCTATTATTAAAACATATGCTAGCAAATTAACTTCTCAAAGTACATGATGTAGCATTTTTTACCTAAAAATCTACATTCATATTTATCATAACAGATAAATCTATGACAAAAAAATCTATATGTGCATTGATCCGTACATTTTATATATATTTTTATTTTTATATATATTTTTACTTCTAAGAAGTATAAGTTATGTTTCAGACTTCTAAAAAAATATGAATATGAAAAATGTAAATAAATAAATGAGCAAGCATTCATGTGTATATTACATACATACTATATGAAAAAAATTTAATTAAATAATATTGTATATACTTTTTTAAAAACAGTAATATATAAAATACTCAAGTAGATACTTGAAGTATATATATAAATACATCAGCATGGAACATGTCTAAAAAATAACAGTTGTTATAAAAATAAAAATAAAAATAAACAACATAGTAGGGCATTTATTGATTTTCATTTTTTATTTCTACGCTTATTTAATAGGGGTTTTATTGTAGCCGTTCATTTAGCCCATTACCTCTAGTACCTCTCAATAATATTATCCAATTGTTCTCTCTGTATTCTGTATGATTCCTCATATCTCCTTGCCGCATACTAGTGGGAATGACTTCTAGTGCTTTAAAAGTAAATGTTTGTGTATTATCTGAGATTGTGATGTGTTTAGCTAATGCATTATGTTCAGAACCTTTCTTAATATGGTATATATGCTCTTTTATCCTGTCTTTAAACTGTCTATTTGTCTTCCCTACATAAAAGGAATGGCAAATTTGACATACAGCTAGATACACTAGATTGCACGTTCTACATGTAGCTCTGGCCTTTATGGTAAACTCTTTCTGTAAGTCCGGATGAAAAAAGTTGTGGAACTATCAATATGTTCACAGAAATTACAATGACCACATGGTGTAGTAGACCATTCTTCCTTGTCACCATTTCCATTACTATTTTGCTGATAGCATAATAGTCTCTAAATTTTTTCTATTTTTGTACAGGAAATAGGGTCTTTCACCCACTAACTTTTTTATTTTTGGATCCACTTGTAAAATTGACCAGTTCTTATTAAATATATCTATTAACTTATTATTATCTGATGTATAAAACATCGGTATCTTAATAATAGTTGATCTATCTGGTGTTACATAAGAACTTTTATTTTCTACTGGTCCAAAGTATGGAGCTGCTATATTTTTACGTAAATCAGAAATATCTTTTAGATTGCTAGAAATTTCTTCCTGTGTATACCCTCTACTTAGAAGTTTCTTATTCAAGTCATTCATTTCTTTATCAAAACATTCTTCCAGTCTATTTAATCTTGATGTTCTCAAACCTTGTCCCTTTATCAAGTTTTTAAAAATATATCTAGGATGCATACTAGATCTTAATAGCAAAGAGTTACGATAACTAGATTTTCGAAAAATACCTGTATTAATCATCCCATTGGTCAGTTTTTCTATGTAAACATCCAAATATTCAATTTTATACATAGATCTATTCATAGTAAACTTTAAACATCCTGTTAACTATTTATTTTATCATAAAATATGTCTAGATCATCATAAGTACCTCTCCATAACATGAAGAGGTCATCGACAAAACGCCGATAAAAAATAACATTTGTTTTAAATTCTTCTAAATTGAAGAGTATGGTTTCCTCCCAATGCGCCAAAAACATATTTGCATAGCTATTGGCGCATGGGGTTCCCATAGCTACACCTTCACATTGAATAAGCAGTTTTTCATTAAATAAAAATAGGTTATTTTCTAACACCAGTTCAAGAAAACAAGTTATTATATCTATTTGTTTAGCTGATAGATCACTATGAATAGACATATACTGATGTACATATTGTATTCCCATGTCATTGGGTATCACTGTAAATAGTAATTGAACATCAAATGTTACTAATATTACTTCTTCTATATTGTCTTGTTCCTTCAAATTTTCATATAGATCAATTAAAAAATGTTTAGAGTCTCTGAGAACATATTTGTTCGTATCCACTATCCGTCTTAAATGCTTTTCTATATAAACTGATAACTGTACAGTGAGCCAGCCTCCACCTGCTACAATTGGTCTCATTGGTGGATTTAAAGAATTTTTATGCACTTTTGGCTGGCCCTGTATAATAGGAATGAGGGGATCTCTTACTACTAGATAATCTAAAGTTTCTTTTGTGATAATGCCTCTTCTATATATATCAAAAAGTGTATTTGTGACATATGTAATAATATTGTACACATCTTCTGATGTAATTTGTCTATAAGATTTATCATTATTTAACATTGTTTCCACTGATTCCACATAATACAGTGTGTCCATAATTACTATGAGACCTCCTTTGTCTGCAGGTTTTATTGTTATAGAATCATTCTTTTGAAGTTGTTGTAAAGCTTTTCTTTCCTTATAATTTAAGTTATATTTAACATTTCTCTGATGACTGAAGTCTTGTTCATAATATTTGAACAATTCTTCTTCCGTTATTTTCATATACGCATCTATCAATGGATGATTCGATGGAACAAAATTACTTAGCTTCTTGAATCTTACTTCAGGTTTTATTGTAATAGACTCATTACTATGCTCAGTCCCATCATATAAATATTTTAACATAATATTTCTACAAAAAACTTTTAAATCTAATATGGTATCTGTCATTTTACTCCTAGTGGTGGGAATAAAATTCAGACCTTTTAAAAGTACATTCTTTTCTTCTAAAGAAAGTTTATAAGAAGAGATATTGTGTACTAGTGACTCATGCCCTTCCCCCACATTTTTTTGATTGTTTGATTCGGGGTATATTCCCCTGAATGTTTCCTTTTTTGATGTCCCCGACTCATGGAACGTGTCCTCCTCCCTCCTTTGTCTGTTCTTATTGGTAAGGGAAAAGAAATATTTTCACTAACAGATAGGGACAATGCATGGGATACATTTGCTTTCGTCTTTGGTCTTACTACAGGTTGTGATTCTATTGTCTTTACTGGAGATCTTATCACTTTCACTATTGGATATAAATTCCCCTGATGTATCTCTGAGTTATCTCATTTATTAGAGTCATTAAAATCATTTGAATTATCACCTACAAGATTGGGAGTATTTTCTAAGGTAATAACCTCAGTATTCTGCCCATCTTGTCCATCAATTTCATACATTATTTTTTCTGTACCTGTTAAAGTATTACATCTACTACTTGCAGCTTGAATGTTAACATCCTGAATGTAATCATTTTCTAATTATTTTTCTTTTCTTTTACTATTTCTGTTAACAACATTCGTCTGATTAACAGTCACAGTCTCTTGTTTATTAACAGTCTCAATATTCTGGCCTCGTCTCGGCCACATAAACACGTGACCTAATTGAAAGTCATTAGTGTCTCTTATAATCTTATTCTTTTTTTGTTGCAGAAGCTTACGTTCAAAAGCTGCAACACTGTCCAGCAAGCTTTCAAAAAGTGGATCTATTAAGCTAGAAGAAAAGTTGTTAAATAACAGTTCTTGTTTGTCTTTTATACTTTGAGTCAATTTTGCTTCCTCGAGTTCAAAAAACTCGACAAGCAATGTTAAATACTTGCCGCTTACCTCGAGGTTCAATTGCTGCCATCGGCTCAGTAGTTCCGGATAGTAAGCACCTTGTGTTGGCATATTAAAAACTCTTAAACCACGTGGAACTATTTTCTTTTCCAAACAATATTGGAAATGGTGCCGCTGTGCTTGCAGTCTCTTTAATTTGAAAAAATCCCTTTCGATATCATCCATTAACTGCTGTAGACGTTCTAAATCACCTGTCGCCTCTCCGACGTCATCTGCTGATGGACTAAACTCGAGTTGCCAAAGTGCAGTCCTCGCACAAGATAAATGTTGTATAAATCTTTTTCGAAGTATTTCCGTAGAGTTGTCTCTTTTATTCGGATTATAATCCAATTCAATAGTTCCCATTAATTCCATTGGCTTGGTCAAGTAGGTTAAAACAGCAATAAAGATAAAAACAATAATATAAAAGTTGAAGCTCGCTGTTAACCAACTCAATAAGTACTTCGTTCCCAAAATAAAAATGAATAACATAAGGATGAAATAGTAGAACGAAGTAGCCAAGCAGTCTCTCGTAGATGTAAAAACAAGTAATAACTTTATTTTGTACAAATGATGAGCGCTTTCGCTAAAAAGCTTTTTCAGATCAGAAAACAGTTTAAAAGACTAATTGAGTTCATTTATATATACAAATTCAAATAGCTTTGAACCAATTGAAACTATTACTTCATTAGTTCTTAAAGTTGTACTACTGTGAAAAAAATAAATGACTAGTTTCCCAGTCGTATATTTCAGAGACTCTATTATTAAAACATATGCTAGCAAATTAACTTCTCAAAGTACATGATGTAGCATTTTTTACCTAAAATCTACATGCATATTTATCATAACAGATAAATCTATGACAAAAAAAACTGTATGTGCATTGATCCGTACATTTTATATATATTTCTATTTTTATATATATTTTACTTCTAAGAAGAAAAAGTTCTCATCAGAGAAATGTTAAATATAACTTAAATTATAAGGAAAGAAAAGCTTTACAACAACTTCAAAAGAATGATTCTATAACAATAAAACCTGCAGACAAAGGAGGTCTCATAGTAATTATGGACACACTGTATTATGTGGAATCAATGGAAACAATGTTAAAGAATGATAAATCTTATAGACGAATTACATCAGAAGATGTGTACAGTATTATTACATATGTCACAAATACACTTTTTGATATATATAGAGGAGGCATTATCACAAAAGAAACTTTAGATTATCTAGTAGTAAAAGATCCCCTCATTCCTATTATACAGGGCCAGCCAAAAGTGCATAAAAATTCTTTAAATCCACCAATGAGACCAATTGTAGCAGGTGGAGGCTGGCTCACTGAGCAGTTATCAGTTTATATAGAAAAGCATTTAAGACCGATAGTGGATACGAACAAATATGTTCTCAGAGACTCTAAACATTTTTTAATTGATCTATATGAAAATTTGAAGGAACAAGATAACATAGAAGAAGTAATACTAGTAACATTTGATGTTCAATCACTATTTACAGTGATACCCAATGATATGGGAATACAATATGTACATCAGTATATGTCTACTCATAGTGATCTATCAGCTAAACAAATAGATTTAATAACTTGTTTTCTTGAACTGGTGTTAGAAAATAACCTATTTTTATTTAATGAAAAACTGTTTATTCAATGTGAAGGTGTAGCTATGGGAACCCCATGCGCCAATAGCTATACAAATATGTTTTTGGCGCATTGGGAGGAAACCATACTGTTCAATTTAGAAGAATTTAAAACAAATGTTATTTTTTATCGGCGTTTTGTTGATGACCTCTTCATGTTATGGAGAGGTACTTATGATGATCTAGACATATTTTATGATAAAATAAATAGTTTAACAGGATGTTTAAAGTTTACTATGAATAGATCTATGTATAAAATTCAATATTTGGATGTTTACATAGAAAAACTGACCAATGGGATGATTAATACAGGTATTTTTCGAAAATCTAGTTATCGTAACTCTTTGCTATTAAGATCTAGTATGCATCCTAGATATATTTTTAAAAACTTGATAAAGGGACAAGGTTTGAGAACATCAAGATTAAATAGACTGGAAGAATGTTTTGATAAAGAAATGAATGACTTGAATAAGAAACTTCTAAGTAGAGGGTATACACATGAAGAAATTTCTAGCAATCTAAAAGATATTTCTGATTTACGTAAAAATATAGCAGCTCCATACTTTGGACCAGTAAAAAATAAAAGTTCTTATGTAACACCAGATAGATCAACTATTATAAAGATACCGATGTTTTATACATCAGATAATAATAAGTTAATAGATATATTTAATAAGAACTGGTCAATTTTACAAGTGGATCCAAAAATAAAAAGGTTAGTGGGTGAAAGATCCTATTTCCTGTACAAAAATAGAAAAAATTCAAAGAGACTATTATGCTATCAGCAAAATAGTAATAGAAATGATGACAAGGAAGAATGGTCTACTATACCATGTGGCAATTGTAATTTCTGCAAACATATTGATAGTTCCACAACTTTTTTTCATCCGGACTTACAGAAAGAGTTTACCATAAAGGCCAGAGCTACATGTAGAATGCGCAATCTAGTGTATCTAGCTGTATGTCAAATTTGCCATTCCTTTTATGTAGGGAAGACAAATAGTTTAAAGACAGGATAAGAGAGCATATATACCATATTAAGAAAGGTTCTGAACATAATGCATTAGCTAAACATGTCGCAAGCTCAAATACACACACATTTACTTTTAAAGCACTAGAAGTCATTCCCACTAGTATGCGGCAAGGAGATATGAGAAATCATAAGAATACAGAGAGAACAACTGGATAATATTATTGAGAGCTGATTATAGGTAGTGGGCTAAATGAACGGGCTACAATAAAACCCCTATTAAATAAGTATAGAAATAAAACATGAAAACCAATAAATGCCCTACTATGTTGTTTATTTTTATTACAAATGTTATTTTTAGACACGTTCCATGCTGATGTATTTATACATATACTTCATGTATCTACTTGAGTATTTTATATATTACTGTTTTTAAAAAGTATATACAATATTATTTAACCAAATTTTTTTTCATATAGTATGTTTATAATATACACATGAATGCTTTTTCATTTATTTATTTACATTTTTCATATTCATATCTTTTGGAATTCTGAAACATAACTTATACTTCTTAGAAGTCAAAATATATATAAAATGTACGGATCAATGCACATATAGATTTTTTGTCATAGATTCATCTGTTATGATAAATATGAATGTAGATATTTAGGTAAAAAATGCTACATCATGTACTTTGAGAAGCTAATTTGTTAGGATATGTTTTAATAATAGAGTCTCTGAAATATACGACTGGGAAACTAGTCATTTATTTTGTTCACAGTAGTAAAACTTTAAGAACTAATGAAGTAATGGTTTCAATTGGTTCAAAGTTATTTGAATTTGTATATATAAATGAAATCAATTAGTCTTTTAAACTGTTTTCTGATCTGAAGAAGCTTTTTAGCGAAAGTGCTCATCATTTGTGCAAAATAAAATTATTACTTATTTTTACATCTGAGAGAGACTGCTTGGCTACTTCGTTCTACTATTTCATCCTTATGTTATTCGTTTTTATTTTGGGAACAAAGTACTTATTGAGTTGGTTAACAGCGAGATTCAGCTTTTATAATATCTAAACTAAGCTTCACTATATTCCTGACAGAATCTAAGAGAATTATACTATTCCCTAATAACTTCATTAATACAACAAGGCAGATGATATGGTGAATAGTCCTTCTTGTTGTCAGGCCTCTGTCTCACTAAGAGACTTCTGGAAATAATATCTAAAATATTACTTTCGCGATAGCTTGCAGAATTACATCACTTCTGGTCATCTGACTTCTAGTTCCAATGCAAACCCCCATTTCTGGAAGCTGGCGGGATTTAGCACCTTCTTGTAAAAATATACACACAAGGGCTTTGCTCAGATATGTTGAGCTTATGGATGCTGTAAAACAATTAAACATGCCCACTCTTTCTGGGTGGCAATTAGTTCACTCCAGAGACAATACAGAAAGCTTCCTAGTACAGACTCTGTGTCGTTGGCTGCATTGAAACCTGTGAGATAGCATCTTTATGGCCTAGCCCATAAAGTCATTTAATTTCAGATATATTTTAAAGTTTGCTGGACTGAGGTTAACCTCCTGATTTCCAGTTTCCTCTGTTAAAACATATACATTTAAACAGTTACAAAAGTGCAAGAACATTGCTGTTCTCTCCAACAGGGCACACTGTGGATACATTTCAAACACAAGTACTTTACAAATGCCTTTTGAACACAAATGTCTGTACAAATCAGTTTTATATGTATAAATTAGTCTGATATTCACAAATGACATATAATTATTTATAAAATTCCAGCTAGCTGTTCTGGCAGTACCTACTTTCGTCACATCATCCAAGGTGAATTTTCTGCTGAACACCTGCTTCACCACTGTACACTATCTCCAAGCATGGCTGGTCAAGCTGCATGACTGTTGGGCCATTGGAGATACAGTCAGCATTAGACATCCATCTTTCAGGTGATCAGTGTCCTTATGGGTCAGCCTTGATGTCAGTTTGGATTCAGCCATGTACCTTGCGCCATCTCCCTTTCAAGTATTCCCAACCTTAAGTGCCATTAATCACATTTTCTTTGTCGTCCAAACCTTCCAATCACTAAGTGCCCACTTTATGTCTGTCTTTGTCCAGCGACTGCTGTCCCCACTTTTTGTGTCACTACCAACCCTGTCCCCTATGTGTCTGCATTTAGCATTTGTGTTCCCCTGCAATCCTATATTCTCACTCTATCCCTTTCACAACCATTCCTCACTAGCTTTCCTAACTGTCATTCATTGTCTTATTTTATAAATAGTAGCATTTTCCACCAAAAAAATAAATCAATGTTCACCCCCAGCTGCCATTCCTTACAGTTTCTATTGTGTCTTTTCCTCTACTTGCTATTCTGCTTTTCTAAATTTCCTATTTTCCCCTTTCCCCTTCATTGATATGAACTGGGTTGTCACTTTTCTTTGATGTCTGCCACTGCACATGTGGCACTAATGTGGTACTTTATTTTGCATGTGTATGTGTATGTGTGCGGGTGTGTCTATAAACAGCTGCAGGAACACATATGCATGCTTTCCTTTCCTGTGATGATAGAACTCCAGTCACATGCATTTCCTTAGTGTTACTCTTTCAGTACAAATGCTTAATGCTAGTTTCATATAAAACATAAAACTCACTACATGTGGACCAAGCATGTAATAACACACCTATAATGTAGAGTCCAAACTATTTTATTATTGCAGTCTTTCATCTCGCTCTGAAGAAGTCGTCAATGTTTGTCAAATATAAAAGTGTTCAACAGTAAATTAATGTAATTTACACACCTTCTGCTTGTTTTGTGTATATGAACCTTAACTAAATAGCACTAAAGTATCCCTTCAAATTGGATACTCATAAAACCACTTTTTCTATGTGGAGAATCAGCTTTTTCCACTTAACTGTTTTCCTCTTCCCCTTCTAAATAAATTCCTTTGATTTTTTATTAATTATGGGCCACAACTTCTTCCCTGTTTCATAAAAATATGCCTGACCTGTTTATAAAACTAAAGAGAATAAAAACATTTTACTGCTTGTAGGGGGAGTTCAGAAATAAGGAAAGAGTGGGATAATGGATGCAGGTGTCTAAGGATGATAACACCAGTAATGACAATTAAGTAGCAGTGGGAGTGGTCAATCCCTTAAAGCCCTTCAATTAATCCTTCTTCAAATCTAATGTCCTGTGACTTGTTGGTCCGTTAGGTGTGTGTTCCTTCAGTTTATTTTTTCTGCAGAAATAAATCTTGCTTGGAATTAGTTCAAGAATTCAAGTCAGACTAGTACTTCCAAATTCTCAGTTGTTTATTGGGGGCAGATGAGCACTGCAGTGTGTTAAAAGATTTAAAATATGAGTAATTGTTTATATACAATCAGTTAACAGTGGTGGGAGGGTCAATACCTAGGCTCCATCTATCTGGTCGGTCACAAGCGGTGTCCCACAGGGCTCGGTCCTTGGCCCCCTATTGTTCGGCATCTACTTCTCAGAAGTACAGGCCAACATGGGAGGACTTTGGCTGACGAAGTTTGCAGACGACTGCAAACTGGGCGCCATAGTGGAAAGTGCATCGGACACGGATATCCTTCAGAAGGGACTCACGGAAACAGATAGCTGGTGCCAGAGCCATGGCCTGAAGTTAAACGCCAAAAAATGTATAGTCATACCCTTCGGGAAAAATAAGGTAACCCCAAGCTACCATATAGGTGGCAATCCACTAAGCACAGAAGAGGTTATCAGGGACCTGGGGAGACAGGTTGACAGTGGTCTTTCTTTTGACACTCACGTTGCTAAAGTGGTTAGAAAGACCTTCTACATTGCCCACCTGATCATGAAGGGATTCACATCCAGATCTAGTGAGGTCATTGTTCCCCTGTACTCTTCACTTATCAGACCAATGATCGAGTACAATGCCCCATTCGGGATGTATCGCACCCGACATCTGCAGCAATTGGAGAGACCCCAAAAGTTCTTCACCAAAAGGATAAAGGGACTCCAAAATCTGTCATATGCTGCCAGATTGAAGAAACTCCAGCTCTATTCAGTTGCATACCGTCTGCTCAGAGGTGACATGTGCCTGACATACAAGGCCATGTCCAACCCGAATTAATGGACATGCTCCACCTCAAAAAATCCAAATCCACCAAAACCACTAGAGCAAGCGACTTAAACCTTAGCACAGATATAAATAGGACGTGCTGGAGGGATAGATTTTATCACTCAGAGACTCCCTATGCTGTGGAATAAAATCCCGGTCCATGTGAGGCAGAGCACCTCGCTGGCTCTATTCAAGAGAAATCTTGACCTGTGGATGGGAGATCAGGTTTATCCGGAATCATCTCTGTGTCACTGCTGAACAGAGGCACAACAAACTAATGGGCACAGTATTTTTCATATAAGGGGTATGTAAGCCACAAAAATTTGGGCTAGGCTTATAAATGCCTTAGGGCAGATAGCCTAGTATAAACCTATGAACCTATGAACCTATGTAGTTGAGCCACTCCTGTAGAGAGCAGTGACATCCCAGGGGTGGGGATTTTTAAGTGAACCTCTCCCTGTTGTGATAACTATAAGAACTAATGAGAGGAGCTTTGAAAAGATTGTGATGAAGGAATGGAAATGTGTCTTACAAAGGAACAATGGGAGGACATCTGTATGTCTCCAAAGTATGCAATAAAGTCCAGAAGGTATAGGACTTCTGCTTAGAAGTGTTTGCATGGGTATCTTTATATCCCTAGAATACTTCAGAATTTGTTTTCCTCAGGTAGACAGCAAATGCTGGAGGTGTGCTGGGGAAGACAGGGGTAATGGGAACATGCTTTTTGGAAATGCAATGTTGGCAAATTTTAAAAATTCCCAACACAGTACTATGGCAGAAATGCTGGGTAAGCAAATGGTTTTAACTAAGGATATGATCCTTTGAGGTGAAATATAGGACCTGAATTACCCAGACATAGTAAGACCTTACTAAGTTTAATGACATTGTTTGCCAAAAAAGGAAATTACCAGAAAATGTGAATTCTAACTGAAGAAATAAATATTGTTCAGGCGATAAAAGAACTGGGGTGAGATCTTTAGAAAAGGAAAGGGGCAAACTACATAGATATAAATGGAACTTTTGAAAACAATACATGTAGAGCAATATTCTAGAGGAGGAGTTTGGTTTAAGGAAAGGCAATTTATGTAATGTTGAAGTGAATAATAATTGCTAAAAAGAAAACGTGTATAATACATGAAAATAATGAAAAATGTTACTATGATTTGTTTTGTATTAATGTATGTGTTATCACTTAAAACAAGAAAATGTAATAAATGTGTTTAAAAACAAAATAATGTTGCAGTGTTCATTATGCGAGTGTCATCCCTTTGTTTTTAACACTTCTCTCAGTAACACAGACGCAGACATTTTCTCAGATGACCTGTGCTATGCAAACTCTGCCTACATAGGTTGCATCGTGGTACAGGCTACATCATGCTACAGACTGCTTGATGTTTAGTGTGACATACCTATGAAGTACCTATTAAATTATTCCCAACAGTAATCTTATTATTTGTTCCATTCTCTTCTCAAATTAGTAACAGTCTGAAGAAGCCTCTTCATGGTGCTTGCTGAAAGCCTGGGAACCATAACTGTGATCTTTGTGAAAGCAAGACTTTAAATGTGGCTAAGTGGAATACTTATCAATTCTGAGATGGTGGTACCCTGGAGAATTCTCATACTCCATGGTATGGTGATCTCAGACTTACTCTATATAAGTAGCTGGAGTCTTGAGGCTGCACAGGTTGAACAGCCCCTGCAAAAATGTTTAAATATTAAACAGTGAGATTTAGAATTCAATATTTTATTGAAATCATACTTTAATTTTTAAATTGTCCTGCAGTATCAGGTCTCACACTTCAGTAGGGACCCCAAGCCTATTTTCATGTTATTCAACTACGTGTATGTGGAAAGGGTTCATATTGTATAGGACACTACCTCCATAAAATTCATCCATTGCTAACCAATACATCAAATCATGACTCATTTAATGGAATTACATCTATTGAATGGGATCCTCTTCTGAAGCTCAAAATCCCATATAAGTGAAGCTCATTTTCCCGAGATAAAAATCCTGAAACCCTGAATACCTGAACGGCAAATTTTTCCCAGGGTAAGTAAACACTTGCCCTAATGGCATATATAGTTAGGGGGTGTGGGGGGTACATCCCCCAACCTAGGTGGATTTTATTACTACAGTGTGTGTTTTGTTTAACTTTGGGCAAGTGTTTACTTACCCTGGGAAAATTCGCCATTCAGGTATTCAAGGTTTTGGGATTTTCATCTCACAATAATGAGTTTCGATTACATGGGATTTCGAGGTTTAGAAGTAGATCCATTGAATGATAAGAGGATCATAGAATCATAGGAGTTTTCTAAGCTAATGACCCTATGGCCCTTACAAGCCCAGCCAAGTTTTACCCACAATTTCCACGAACAGCACCTATTACCTCTATCCGAGAGGAACATAGGTGGAACCCCTGGGGTGAATTTATGGTTACCCAGCCAATCATCCAGGTTGTGTTTGAAGAGGTCCAATGAGGTGCTCAGCTTGACATGAAGCGATTCTGTTCCAAAAGTATGGTAACCTCTGGGAGACAAATCTGTCCCTCCAGCAGGTTCTATTAATGTTACATACCAGATTAAGGCCATTAGAGAGAGTAACCTGTATAACATTTGACTTATGCACATGCAGCATTTCCCATAATAGTGCTCTTTTTTTGCCTTTTCTATCATTAGTCTTTGAAATAAAACAAGATTGTTTGTACTATATAGTTACTTTTGAAAGTGCAGATAATTTAAAAAATAAACCAATAATTATGTAAATTATTATATTGTATGTTTGCTTGTTTGTATTGATGATAGTTGTTTAAGACAAAAACAGCATCTGAATGAGTTATACTTACATTCCAGAGCTGTGAAGATACATTTTATCAGAAGATCAACACAATGACAATTTAAAGTGGGGTTATGTAATTAACTTAGTGCAATAAATGTACAGTGTTTTCTATTCAATTAAGTTACACTGTTGTCAGTGAAATAGATGCGTTTTTCATATGCAGTTGTAAAATATTGAGAAGACAATTTAACAGAATGAGATTCAGTGTTCTGTGTACAACACAAACATTCCTAATGCATGTATAATACAGCTGTGTAAGTAAACTTACCATAATAGTAGACTTTTAAATGATCACTGCTATAGGAACCTTACCTATATGGGTTATATCCTGCATAACAGTCATACATCTTACAAAGCTACAGGTCACCTTCCATGTACCCAAACTGTCAGTCATCTCAAGCTGAGCTGACTAAAATGACAGCTTTGGGCAGCAAGACCTTCAGAACTTTCAAGCCAACAGACAAAGGAAGCCAAGTCCTGAAAGGTCAATGCTAGGAACAATAAAATATAAATGACCACACCCTGGGATAAACACCACCAAAATAAGAGGGATGGAGGGAGTAGCTGCTACTGCAACAGTGATCATTCGAACATTGATTGTCATGATAAGATTACGTATGCACCTGTACTATGTTCATCATATTGATCACTGCTGCAGAAATTTTAGCTCTGTTGGTAGATTACCCTAGCTTACAACATTTGGAAGTGGAAGAGAAAGGGTCCCCCTGGAGAGTGGCTCTAGCAAAGCCTGATCCAGAGCTAAATAATTAATCAAGCACAGAGTGCTTTCCAAACAATGTACACAGGACCAAGTTGCATCTTTTAAAATACTTCTAGAATCCCACCCATTCCAAAAAGCCCACCATATCACTGCTACAAACATATCCTTTGCCTTTCCTACCAGACAGACTCAACTATGACTGCAGTCCATAATCTTTTGTTAGTTGACTCCAGACACTTATAGTAATTAATATAGAACTATATACACATCATTTAAAGGTTAACATGTTTCAGTAGATGGAAATTTATGTTACTTGTATGTATATGTAGCACTGAGTACTGCCTCTTAGATTTGTTTCTATATGTTTACAAATGAAATTAAGTATATTTATTTTACCTTTTGTCCATTCTTTCCTGGTGCTCCTGGTGGTCCCTAAGGGGAAAAATTAATAAATTACATGGTGAAAAACTAGTGCTGAATTATATTGCCATTGCATCATACAATAAAATTAGTACTGGCAGATTACCCTAGTAGCATGGAGAAAATCTTGATTTTTTTTTTTAATTCTAATTGTGGCAGATTGCTGCTCCTTGGTGACAGGGCAATGGAAACTAACCCAGAGAGGGACAGGAAAATATTAAAGATTTTAGGCAGGATACCATGATGGAGAAGGAGAGATTGCGGGTGTTTATTACTTACCTTTATTGTTGGAGGAATGTCTTTTAGGGTCTACTTCACCCTGTCAAAGGCCGACAATATCGAAGCTGATATTGTTGGCACCAAAATGTCAAAAGCGAAAGTCATCGTGCATGTAAACGGAAATCTCCGTAAGGGGAGATTTCCATTTACTGCAATGTAGTGCAATCTCGGAGTTGGTATATTTAAGTAGCGGGGGGTGTGGGGGGTGTAGGGGGGCTTGCCCCCCTGCATAGAGCAATTTGTGTTGTGCTGGGTGTTTTTTTTTTTTTTTTGTGTGTGTTCGATGTTCGGGGGTTTCAACATTTTCATGTCGATTATTATGCTGTCGACAGTTTGAGTTTACGACAGCGTAATATAAATGCATCTTTTACATATCACATGTCATGATTTTGTGATACTTACCTGCAAACAGATTTTAGCAGCAAAAGCTTGAACCACGATCAACAGAGAATTGTTGCAGTGGAATGTACTAATCATAGACAGACAGTGACTGTGCTAATGTGTTAGAGTGAAGCCATTTAGTGTTGATCCAAAAAGAACTGTAATTGTGCATATAACGAATACTATGTAGAAACAAGATGCCCTGCAAACTGTACTGTACACTTAACTGCCCCACCAAGATAGGACACTTCTACAAATTGTCAACAACGTTTACAATTAAGGAAAGGCAGAACAGGACAGACTATAACAGCCATGCAGCAAAGTGATATCTCTTTTTTTAATCAAAATTAAAGTGAATTATCACTCAAGGCTCCTTATTCTTATCCAGACAGTCTGACTTATTTTCAGATGTATTAGGTAGGGAGGATTCCTGTCTGGTTCAATTAATAGAGCCAGCTGTGCAACTGTGATGTACAAAGGAAACTACTGTATGCCTACCAAACCAAAGAAGCAGGCCTTTCATAGAAGAGGAATGGTCGTTTGGAACATCACTTCTCAGCACTAGGCTGCACTAAGGAAGAAGCCCTGTGGATTATTCTGAGACAACTTGGACTTCTTTCTTTGATGGAATCTACAGGGGAAAGACTACAGGAGAACCTATGTATGGTATGCAGTTTGATTCCTGCTTCTTGCTATTGCAGAAAGAAATTACTGGAGTGTTTTTATATAACTGTTACCTATTTCTGTAGTCTTTGAGACTTTGGCAAAAAAAGATACTCTAAAATGTTTTTTTACAATTATAAAAAATAAGAAAGAAAAAGATAATTTGGGATTTAAAGGACTATGAATCCAACAATGGTTACCCACTACCTAAAGGGGGCTAAGATGATTGATATTACTAAACAGCAATATGCATCTGAAGTATTAGTTGGGGAAGATAGATTTGAGCAGGTTGATTTAGCACCTCCTAAACTGAAAGACCTTTTAGAGTATCCACCCTGCCTTCTTTAGTAATGGGTACTAACCCTATCCCTAAAGCTGCCCCTTCCCCCAACCCTAACCCTGCACCTTACACGTCATTAAAACCTTCCTATAACACTGCCATTATTCAGACAATGTAAGGCTGTTACAGGTGGGGGTGGGGTTTGCTTTAATATCAGCTGAGGAAAAAGTCTTCCTCTCTCAATATTACTGCGGGTTTTTTTTTTTTTTTGGTAAGTGTGGATGATCAAACTTATTTTGTCAGTGCTATGCATTTGACATTTTGGCAGTTCAGTCATTCACAATACACTTGTGTGTGTGTGTGTGTGTGTGTGTGTGTGTGTGTGTGTGTGTGTGTGTGTGTGTGTGTGTGTGTGTGTGTGTGTGTGTGTATGTGTGTGTGTGTGTTTGCATTACCAAAGTATTAGTTGGGGAAGATAGATTTGAGCAGGTTGATTTAGCACCTCCTAAACTGAAAGACCTTTTAGAGTTTCCACCCTGCCTTCTTTAGTAATGGGTGCTAACCCTATCCCTAAAGCTGCCCCTTTATATAAAAAAATTAAAAAAAAAACTACAATATGCTGGTTGCATAAGTGTTGCAGGATGTCTGTGAAAGTTAAAAATCATGACAAAACAGAAGCAGTATTATTGCCTATTCCTTTTTGTATTTTACACACACACACACACACATATGCAAGTCTTATGTCAAATCTTTAAACCATAAAAATTCAGACACAAAGACAGAGAAAAAAATTTAAATCACAAATATTCAAAAGCAAAAGAGTTTGTATCACAAAGATTCAAAGCAAAACAAGCTATTTTTTGCAGGGGAGCAAGCCCCTCTGCATCCCCACACCTCCTGATACTTAAATATATCAGTTCAGAGAGTGTATTGCAGTAGGGAAAGAGCAAGTACCCATTCCCTACTGTACCAAGATCTTGCACATCCAAACACTAGCAATGTTCAAAATGTTCATGTGTGAATCCTGCAGCCAACATTTCAAGGATTAGAACATTTGAGAGTTTGAGACCATGATGGCAATCCTTCCCTCTCTATGTATATATGTGTAAACACACACACACACATGAGCACACACACTCACACATGCACACACACATACATAGATATATGTATATGTGTGTGTGGGAGCATATATACATATACACACACACATACACACACATACAGTGGATGTAAAAAGTTTACACACCCCTGTTAAAATGCCAGGTTTTTGCGATATAAAAAATGAGACCACAATAAATCATTTCAAAACTTTTCCCAACTTTAATGTGACCTATAACCTGTACAATTCAATTGAAAAACAAACAAATCTGTTAGGGGAAAAATATAAAAAATAAAAAACGTACAATACGCTGGTTGCATTAAGTGTTGCAGGATGTCTGTGAAAGTTAAAAATCATGACAAAACAGAAGCAGTATTACTGCCTATTCCTTTTTTTTTGAAAAGCATTAAATAAAGAGCCAATGCCCCAGAGGACAGTTTGTACTTCTTGTAAAAACAATTCTGACAAACACAACCAAACCTTAAAAGAATACTAACAATGAAATATAATCTCCCATATGTCACTTAGTTTCACAGACAACTCAGAATTGCTTGTCAGGTAGGTCAGGTACAGATAAAATATTCTTTCTTAGTAACAAAATATTTTGCTGTTGCCAGTGGATATATTTTTTATTCCTCATCTTCTTTAATTTATACTAAGAAGAAAATCTGGTCAATTGAAATCCTTTCAAGTTGCACAACTTTTGATCTGTGAACCATTTACAACGAAATGACAATTACAAATGGTACAAGTCTGAAGAAGCTTCTAGAACCCACTCTAGTAAATGTAACAGTGGCATACAAAATCATTAAATGCAGGGGGACAAAGAACAATCTACAGACTGCAAAATATACTCCCCTCTTATAAGTACACAGTGTTATATACGTATGATACAATGTGTGTGCTTCTTCATTAACATTTCCTACCTCTTGCATTTTATGAAAAGCATATATTTGCATATCTGTGTGCACTTGTGTTGGTATATATATGCAAATATACATGTATATATGTATTTACGTGTGTGTCACAGTATCTGTCAAAAAATCAACACATTAAATAGCAAGTAATCAAACATAACTTGCCGATTAGCTGATCAAAAAATTACAAAAATAAACAAAACAGTTTTTCTGCGAGGGAAAGCCCCCCTGCACCCCTTCACACCCCCAGAAAATTAAACATACCAACTCAGAGATTGCACTGCAATGGGGAAAGGGCAAATTTCCCAGTCCTCATTGAACTGCAATCTTCCAAAGAAAAAAGGCCAGTATGTGTTATAAATTGATTTCTGATTGCTGTAGCATTTTTTCTTTTGGTTCAACATGTTAACTTTTCAAGGACTTGCATGTAGTATATATATATATATATATATATATATATATATATATATATATATATATATATATACATATATATATATATATATATATATATATATATATATGTGTGTGTGTGTGTGTGTGTATGTGTGTGTGTGTGTGTGTGTGTGTGTGTGTGTGTGTGTGTGTGTGTGTGTGTGTGTGTGTGTGTGTGTGTGTGTGTGTGTAGATATATATATATATATCTACATATATATATATATATATATATATATACATATGTATCTACATATATATATATATATATATATATATACATATATATATATATATATATATATATATATATATATATATATATATATATTGGTGCACACACATATGTTAAGACCAACTGGCATAATGGTTAAGGTCTTCACCTCCCATGCATAAAGTACAAGGTTTGACCCTGACCTCCAGCCAATGCCTGTTTGGAGTTTGCATGTTCTCCCTGTATCTCTGTGGGGTTCCTCCCACCTCTGAAAAACATCCTGAGTGTTTCCATCTCAAACTTATCAATGAATGGAGCTGTGGGCAGCAGCACAAACTCTACATGGTGCTCTAAGGGGGAAGAGTTGTACAGGCCACCTGCTTTGGGCATTTCCTGTATTAGCAGTATCCTCAAGACAGGAGAACATGCATGACAGACTGCACACCATGGCATGGCTAGCCACTCAACAGTGTAAAATATGGGTCTAGCTGATTCAGTCATATTGATTGTCATAAATGGCCATAGGTAGGTACCGGTGATAAGTGGGTTGAGGACCCGGCCTACTCCGACTTACAGGGTAGGGGTATATGTGCCCCTATTGGCCAGTGTGTGCCCACCATAAAGTCCAGCAGCCATGGGTCAAAAGCTGGATATAAAACCAATCAACCTGCCAAATATAAATTGAGATTTCCTACACTTAATGTAGGTTCACTGACAGGACACAGCTTGGAAGTGGATGACATGATGATATGGAAGAGGCTGGACATCCTATCCAAGAGACAAGATGGAATGGCAGGGCAGCAAAGCCACTTGGCTTGTGGGATCCAGAGCCGACTACACAGGAGGATGACAGGTTAGAAACTGTGTGGGAATTGTGGTGAGAAAGAGGCTTCAGCAGGCAGTGAAAGATATAATCAGAATTAGTGAGACACTCCTGGAAATTAGACTCCAGTGTAATGACAGTGCAGTATTCATAAAATAATTTCAGCCTATGCCCCACAGCAGGGTTGTGATAGTGAGGAAAAGAGTGCATTCAGACAGCAGCTGCAGGACGTGCTAGATAAAGCAGGACAATGTAAGTTGGTGTTGATAATGGATGACTTGAATGCACATATTGGAACACAAAACAGGATATGAGGACTGACTGGGTCCACATGGGTGGGGTAACAGGAATAAAGAAGGAGAAGCCATTCTAGACTTCTGTATGCAAATGGCTTGATAGTAGCCAACACATGGCTTAGAAAGAGAGACAGTCACAAGACCACATACAACAGTGGCCAACATGCAATTCATATAGACTTCCTCTTAGTAAGGAAAGGGTAGTGGGGTAGAATCAATGATTGCAAAGTCATCCGCAGTGAAACAGTCAGCCCATAGCATAAAGTACTGGTTGACACAATCAGCTGCAAGCAGTAGTCAGAGAAGGCTCTAATGTCAACAGAGAGACCATGCTGAAGACCTGGAAGTTGATTGGAGAGAAAGGACAACAGTTCAAGGAATTACTCAGGGCTCTAGCACTCCAAGAAGAGGAGGAAATAGGTGGAGTTGAAGAAGAGCTCCTTAAGACAGCATGTGTTAGGACTACAGAACAGATATGTGGCTGAGCCAGGAATGGAAATAAAGTACATAAGGAAAGCTGTTAGTGGAATGCAGAAGTCCAGGAAGTCATCAAAAGAAAGGAGGAGTGCAGGAAAAAGTGGAAAATAGGAAAGACTGACCAGAACTAGGAAGGAATATTGGTTGGCTAACAAAGAAGCTAAGAAAGAAGTTGCAATAAGAAAGAACAGGGCATCGGAGGCACTCTACCATCTTCTGGAAAGTGACTCAGTAGGTGGCAGAAAAACTATATCAGGTTGCAAGGCAAAGACAGAAAGATAAAGAAAATAGTCAGACACCCTTCATAAGGGATGCCAACAACAACCTGGTCACCAATCCACACGACATCAAAGGCAGACGGAAGGATTATTTCCAGCATCTTCTGAATGAAGAAAGCCCCAAAGCAGTGATACTGCCACAGAAACACCTTACTATGAGAGAAGAGGAGGAGCCCACACTAAAAGAAGTAAGAATACACAAAGAAAAATAAAGTCAGGAAAAGAAGCAGGCTCAGATGAGATCACAGCAGATATGATAAAGATGCTGGGTGAGATAGGAGAGAAATGTCTCCTGAGGGTACTCATAGCAATGTGGAGAGAAAGGCATATCCCAGACAATTGGAGAATAGCATACTCATGCCATTGTACAAGAAAAAAGGGGGCATCTACAACTGTGGGCAGTACAGCGGCATCAAACTCCTGTCACATTGCATGAAAGTTCTGCAGATTGTGATTGATAAATGGATATGCAGTATAGTAGAATGTAAGATGGGAGTTGAGCAGTTTGGATTCAAATCTGGATTCAGCATAACTGACCTTATATTTGCAGTGAAACAGATAGTTGAGAAGACGTTAGAGATGAGGAAAGAGTCCAACTGGGCATTCCTGCACTGTGAGAAAGCATAAGACAAGGTCCCAAGAAAGCAGATCTGGGCAGTACTGTGGTGGTTTGAAGTCCCAGAAACATTGGTAGAGTTTGTGCAGACCATGTGCAAGGACCCAATGACTCAAGTACTGACAGCCTTCAGCCTCACAGAGGCATTCCCAGTGGGAGTGGGTATGTATCAGGGTACCTCTCTGAGCCCACTGCTGGTCATACTAGTGATGGACTACATTAGCAAACATGTCAGAGGAGGAATTCAACATATGATGTGGCATTGTAGGCAGACTCTGAGCAAGAGGCAAAGGATAGGGGAATGGAATGCAAAACTGAAGGTATAAGGGATGAAACTAAGCACAGATAAGACAGTGGGAATTGCAGCAAATTGAGGAAATCAGAAGAAAATGGAGAACAGAGATAGAATGGAAGATAGTGAAACAGGTAAATAGTTTCAAGTATCTGGGAGGGGTGGTTCAGGAGATGGGAAGTCTGAATGGAGAGGTCAAAGCTAGAGTCAGAGGGGTTGCTGCCAACTGGTATAGTATAGTCTGTAACAGAAAAACGCCGAAGAAGCTGAAAAGTAAGGTGTACAATACAGTGGTGTGACCAGTACTACTGTATGGTACAGAAACCTGGGCAGTAAAGGCAGAGCAGATGATGAAGCTAGAGGTGATGGAAATGAAGTGCCTGAGAAGGGTGGTGGCATGCACACTGTGGAACAGACAAAGAAATGAAAGCATAAGAGCAAAAGCCAAAGTAGCTCCAATTGTAGAAAGGATCAAAGAGAACAGATTATGTTGGTTCAGACACATGTGCAGAAAAGCAGAAGACAATTTGGTGAAGAAGATTTGGACAGACAAGAATAAGGTAGGAGGAAATGAGGATGTCCATTAAAGAGGTGGATGGATTGTGTGAAAGAAGATCTGCAGCAATCAGGCATGAGTGTCAAAGAAGGCAAGTGCATGGCACTGAATCAAGAGAGATGGCGACAGTTGATGATACCCCGACTCCATGTAGAAAATATATATATATATAAACATAAATGTATATGTATACGTAGATAGATATACACATCATACACACACACACACACACACATACACACACACACACACACACACACACACACACACACACACACACACACGCACACACAAAATATGCACAAACAAAATACTAACAAGGGTAGAGAATAGCACTTCACAGAAATTTTGCTGCCATGGGCCTACTCATACCAAAGAGGCAAGGACAGAATCAATATGTTTGGCTCAATTTAAAGGATAAAGTAAAACAACAGTTTTTTGGAGGAGAGAGAGAAACCATGGTACCTGGAAAAACATGGAGACACAGAGAAAACATACAAATTCCACCTCAAGAAAATGTCAGGAATTAAGACTTTTGAACAGACCCTGGAAGTGTAAGATAAAAACCTTAAGCACCAATCCACAGTTCAGGTTTTTAATTTCACTCAACAAACATTTTTGGCAAGAGAAATGGCACAATGAAATGTGGCTCAACATGTTATGGTGAGCATGTGAAGTCGCACTTCCACTTGACATATGGCATTATACTTTTTACTCGTCTTTTTAGTCTCAGATAGGTGATAAAGCACACCAATGCTACTCCCTGTGCAGTAGTGACCACTGAACACATCTTCTAATTGTTTCATTGCAGATATTACAGCAGAACCCCCCCCAGCCCCATACCGCAGAGGGATAAAGCCCTGATGTATCTGCAGATGACCCATGTTTGACTAGTTGGACTGGTGCTGGAGATACTAGGCAGGGAAGGATGGGAGTGAGTGGTCAACACTGATACTCCCATGCTGGAGCTAGGGAGGCAACTTTAGTCTTTGCACTGGCAACAGCCATAAGAATGCAGGTGTATCACTGGCAGCAAGCGGAGCCTAGCATGATCAGCACAGTAAGCAGTGTGCCAGTTGTTCAGGAGGTTATGCATGTAGAGATATGCACATGCACCTCCCAACAGAATGTGCAAAAGCTGTCAAGGAGGTAGGATCAGTCCACAAGATCTGCATATTGGCATACTCCCAAACACTTAACTCTCATCATCACAAAGTGTCACTTGTCTCATGCTTTCAAAAGAGAAGATGAAGTGGTGTATGGGTTCAAGATATGTATTGTACATAAGCATTGTCAGGAACTGTAATTGGAATAAGTAAGCTACAAGAACGGTTATACGAACACTTATATGCCATCAAGAAGGGGAAAGCAGACAATGTGCTGGCTAAGCACATTCTAGACAACCCAGGTCATGAATTTTCATTTTTGGTGATTGACCAACTTTGTGATGGAGGCACAGGGGGTCCTGATTCTCTGAGACTTGAATGCAAGGAGTTGATGTGGCAACTCAAATTGGAAGCTTACCACCCACCTGGACTAAACAGCATGCTTTCTATTAGTTGCTTTCTTAAACTGAGAAGCCTAGTTAGGTGAAGCTTCTTAGACTGATTTAATCCTCTTGGGAATGACCACCTTTTTAGCTATTTTAAGGGGATTGTTTCTTTTTTTGTTTTTTTGATTGTTAAAATGGTTTAGTGCTACTTTGTTATTATTGGTTTTATTTTTTAATGTCTTTATCAATGGTTGCATTGTGGTCCATTATTTTAAGCGGGGGATGTGTAGTTTGATCGTTCATCAGAATAGTCTTTTATGTAAGGGACATCAGCCTCCTAGTACCGGCCGCTACACACAATATACAATCAATATATAATACTTACTTTTTTTTTTTTTTTGCTACTAATACTGCTACTATTATCAGATGGTTATGATAACAACATAACAATGTTAAGCATACATTTCCAAGGTATACTCATAGATGTATTTTGTATATTTTATATCAACTCAAGGTTTGTAGTCTTCCATCGAGTTGTGTTACCATCTGAATGGCATTTTGATTTATTTACACGGCTTTTTTAAAACAGGCGCTACACACATATACTTTTCCTGGGTTTACCACTTGTGTGTTTATAGTGTCTACCAGGTATTTAAGATTGTATACATGCTATGTTGGTGGCGTAAATTTAGAGTATTAGTTTGATTACAAATATTCAGGCTGGTCATGTTGATTTTATACAAATGGTGATGCACAGTTTTTCTGTGGTTAAGTTTTTTAAGTGCATTGATGTGCAATTTTCAGGTGTGTCCACAAGGGGGAGTGTTTGAGTGGAGCTATGTTGCTTAAATAATGGGACAGATGTATTGTTCTTTGTTTTTAGTTTGCTTTCTGAAGAAGTTGGTGCAGAATGCCGACGAAAAGCTTGGTTTTAAGCCTAATAAAATTCCTGTTTGGTATTTTCGTTTATTGGCGTTCTTTACAGAAAATTTTTGGATTATTAGGAGTCCTGAATATAACCTCTGGATTACTAGGAGCTTTTTAGAGGTGCAGCGACCTGCAACGGTGGTATTTATCAGTTTGTGGTTTTGTTTTTGAGTCGTGCAGAAAGACTTATGTAGTATACCATAACTGGAAGGGTTATGCTTTAACATCTGATTTTAAGTGGGTAACACTGTCAGCATTTTTGTTAATCTGCAGGAACATTGTATGTTTTACTTGAAAAAGGTATCATAGTTAATTTGTATTTCTCATAAATATAACACAATTTTCCTCAGATTTTCTTTTATAATGTATCATTTTACTTGCTTGACTCTTAATTTATTTATTTATTTATTTCCAATTTGATGACCGGGGAGGTCCACTGGGCTCAGGGAACCCATTTTCAGTGGAGGCCCAGGGAGAAAAGCTCCGCATTACATAATTTAGTTACAGATACAATCTTAATAAAGAAGACACAATTTACAATTACATTTCATGTTAGAGAACAAGCATAATTTATTGGGTACATAGTACAATTTAGATATTTACAATATCTACAATTATGTTTGGTTAGCTATTAATCATAGTTAGTCAGGGGTTTAGTGGTGGAGAGAAAATTATAGGACTTGGTGAGGAGAATGCAGTTGCATTTCCTGTTAGAGGAAAGGTAGGAATGTAGCTGAGATTTAAAGTTTTCAAAGTTTGCACAGGTCCTTAGAGAGGAAGGAAGAGAATTCCATGTTTTTGCTAAGGAAAAGGACAGCAGGTTTTGAGTTTTCAGACAAAGATTAGGTTTTGGTGAGTAGATCTGAGAGTTCTCTGAGGGGTGTAAGGTAGAAGGATGTTGGATAGTGCAGGGCACTTAGTGGGCTGAAAAATTAGTTTGTGGGCTGTGGTAATTTGAAGATAGTCTAGATGGTTGGAGAGTTCAAGCCAGTGTAACAAATTAAGGGCAATACAATGATGGGAGGAGTATTTGGCCTTGGTAGCAAATTTAGAAATCTTATTATAACAGACTTCCAATTTTGAGGTGAGCGTGGCAGATAAGTTTGTTAATAGAGGAGAGCCATACATTAGTTCGGGGAGTAGATAGGTTGTGGCAAGTGTTTGTCTGGTGGAAGGAGAGAGAAAGTGGATGTTCCTGTATAGCATACCAAGTTTTATATGGGTTTTCTTAATGTTTTGCTGGATGTGAGTGTCAAATTTTAGGTGTTCATCAATAGTGACCCCAAGTAGTTTGGCAAAGGGAACAACCTCTATAGTGGAGTTGTTTTGGATAATAATTTGGAATGAGTTTTTATCAAGAGGGGAAGCTTTTGAGGGAGAGAATAATAGTATTTTGTATTTATTGGCATTTAGTGAGAGGTGGTTCTGAAGCATCCAATTTTCAGTGGTGGAGAAAGCAGTTTGGGTCATTGTTTGAAGCTCTGGGAGGTTAGAGGTGCTGCAGAATAATGTGGAATTGTCTGCGTATTGTATAATTTTGGTATTGGGTATGGCTTTGTGGAAATCATTAATAAAGATGTTAAACAGCATTGAACCGAGTATGGATCTCTGGGGAACCCAAGTTGGGGTAGGAAGGAAGGTTGAGGTAACTTTCCCCCATTTTACAGCTTGAGAGCTATCGCAGAGGTAGCTTGAAAACCAGGATAAGGTATTCTGGGAGAGATTCAAGTTGGAGAGATAGTTTAAGAGAAGGGTGTGGGAGATGGTATTGAATGCCTTAGACAGATCTAGTAGAACTGTAGAAACTATTTTTCCAAATTAATGGGAAATATTTATTGTATCTAAGAAGTGCAGTGGTAGTACTATGGCCAGGATGGAAGCTGTGTTGGGTTGGAGTGATTAGCTGGTGATTGGCTAGGAATGGTATAAGCTGAGTGTGGATGCATTTTTCTAGTAGTTTGGAAATTGGGGAGAGGATGGCTTTGGGGCGGAAGTTGGAGATGTTATTGTTTTTGCCTACTTTATGGAGAGGTAGAATGAAGGCAGTATGCCATAATTTGGGCACATAAGATTCCAGCATGGATCTATTTATCAGGATGCTAATGGGGAGAGCGATACCATCTGCAGATATTTTTAGGAAGGAGGATGGGATATTGTCAGGGGCATTAGAGCATGGTTTTAATTTAGAGAGTATTTTTTATATGGGAGGTTGAGGTGGGTTTAAGCTCGAATATAGGAGGAGGATTGGGGACAGTGGGTGCTGTAGGTGGTGGTGAAGAAAGGGTAGGCTGAGGGGAAGGGTTATTGTTAGGGAAGGTTTTGGTCAGTTCTGCTATGGAGTTGGTGAAGAAGGAGTTGAATGGAGAGGCTATTTCAGGGTCAGATATGCTGGTGTCAGGGCAGGGGTTGCTTTTGGTACCTGGGTTGAGAAGAGAATTAATGGAATTCCAGAACTGTTTTCCGCTTTTTTGATTGGTTAGATTGGAGTTTAATATAGTAGGGCTTTTTGTCTCTGATTTGTTTTTTAGCAAGGTTGCAGAGTTGTTTATATTTAAGAAAAGTCTCAGGCTGCTTGTTTTGATGATATGTTTTCCAGGATTGTCTCTTTGTAGCATACATTTTTTGGTATCTTTGGTTAACGAAGGGGCGGATTTGGTTTTTACTCTTTTTGTTCTTGGTGGAGCTAGGGAGTTGAGGATGTTTAAGAAGGAGGAGTTGAAAAATTCTACGGCATTATCTAGTGGAAGAATTTTTAGGGGGTTCCAGTTTGTTTGTTTCAGGGAGTCGGAGAAGGTAGTTGGGTTGAAGTTTGTGAGGTTACGTGTGTGGATAAATTGGTGTAGGTGAGTAGAGGAGTGGGTAGCTCGGTGGATAAAATTTGGCAAGTGGTCTCCCATAGGCTCGGGTGTGATGCCATAGTTTAAGATTTTATTGGGATGGGATGCTAGGATCCAGTCTAGTGTGGTACCTGGGGGGTTTGTTTTATTGGGTCTGGTAATGAAGTTAGTAAGTTGCGTTAGTTAAATAGATTGATGGTAAGGTGGAATTAGGGTTATTGATTTTATTCAAATCGATGTTTACATCTCCAAGTATAAAAGTCTCATGCTTAATATTGGTCGAGGTCCAGAGGAGAATGTCTTCCAGAGAAGTGGTGTTGTTACCAGGGGAGATGTAGAGGGCAATAATAAAAATGCTTTTGTGGTTATTTACTTTTAGTGGGCCTATTACTAGTTCTGCATTATTGAATGGGGGGATAGGATTGGGGTATGGAGTGATGGATAGTAGGTTAGAGTTGTTTAAGGCTACCCCACCACCTTTTCTATTTAGGTGGTCATGTCTGAGAGATTGGAATCCAGGAGGGAGGATTTCAGAGTCACAAATATGAGGTTTTAGCCAGGTTTCTGAAATGGCTAAAATGTTGGGTAGGCTGTAGTCTAACCAGGCATGGAATTCGGTTACTTCATTTCTTAAACTTTGGGCATTGATGGTGAAGAATTTGAGGTATGGTTAGCTTTATTGTTTGAGGTGGGGAGATTAGCATTACAGGTAGTGTTTGGTCCAGGATTAGTATGTGTGTCTCCTTTTAAGCAGAGGTAGTTGAGGAAAGGTAGTAGTATTTTTTATTTGGATTTTAATAGTTGCGGGAAGTAAGATATTAGTTTAGGTTTGTATTATTTAGTTGAGAGGGGAAAAAGTTTTATTTTGAAGTAGTGGAGTGGGTTGGGTTGATCTAATGATGCGGATATATTGTGGAAGTGTGTTTTAGAGGGATAAGAAAGGAGATTAGGAGTGGGGGGTAGGATAGGAAAGGTGGGTGGAGTAGGTCATAGGAGTAGGAGGTAGTGTGATATAAAGGGAGTAAGAATAAAATGCAGATAGATGGGGTAAGAATGGTTTGAGGTAGGAGTCTAGGTAGTAGTAGTAGATGAATTAGGGACTTAAGTGGGTGAGGAGGAGTGCTTGTGATAGGCAGATGGAGGAAAAGAGAGGAGGGGTTGTAGATGGAGGTGATTGGTTGATAGAGAGAGGGATGGATATAGTGTTCCAATAAAGGTAGTTGTAGTGGGGGTGTGGGTGGGAATTGGGGGCAGGGTAGGGGAGAGGAGTGAGCCCATAGGGCTAACAGAGTGGGAAGAGCTAAAGAGAAGGTGGCTGGCTAAAACCAATCAGCCAGCTGTAGCAGAAATATGTGCTTGTAGATGAAGTACAGGAACAGCAGGGGAAAACTAGACTGAGGGGAGTAAGGTGTTGAAATAAAGCACAAGTCAAAGCAGGCCAGTGGGGTAAGTATGATAAGAGAGTGGGGGATAATTTGGGAGAGAAAGAAAATTGAACTAAGAGATCTTACCTAGTAAGCAGTTGAGCAGTGCCACCTAGTGGTAAAAATATATAAAAGATAGCTTAGGGAGTAAGGGAGTTAAGGACCGCTGTAGGCTGCTTGGCAAGCATGGTGAAAAGCACAGACACCATGGTAGTGAACACTTGTAAAAGATTGCAGTACATACACTTTATATTATAGCCTGAGGGGTGCTTTATTTTGGAAGCTCCTTAGAAGGTTTTAGTAGTGTCCCATAATGGATGTCCTTTAGGGGTGGTTTCTTGGACTATAGTGGGTAGGGTTGACTACACGAACAGCTGTAGGAAGAAGAGCAGAATAATAAAGGAGTTAGTTGAGCAGGGAGGTGAAAATACACAAAGAGGCCTTTAGTACAGTGAGAACAGGGAGTGTAGAGAAAGAGGGGAAAAGAGGCAGCAGAGATTTAAAAATAACACCATTTGTAGAG
Organism: Protopterus annectens; assembly: GCF_019279795.1. NCBI lineage: Eukaryota > Metazoa > Chordata > Ceratodontiformes > Protopteridae > Protopterus > Protopterus annectens. The sequence continues at coordinate 601,797,724 of NC_056739.1, read as the reverse complement.
CAGTGTATCAGATCTTATGATTCTAACTGGGAGTACAGATAACAGTGCATAAAACGTTCTTAGCAATTATTAAATAATGCATAAAAACAGGCAGCTATTTTCAGCAAATAATTACAGTTACCAGTACAGAGTAATAGCACTTAAAATGTTCTAGTAATTGTTAAAAATAAGGCAAATACAGATATCTGTTTAAGCAGCTCTTAGCAGTTATTAAATAATGCATAAAAACAGGCAGCTATTTCAGCATATAACACTGATTTGCTACTGACTATTTTTTTAGGCAAGGATACTGTCAATTTAAGAAGATTTCAAGTACTGATAATATGTATGATGTATAAATAAATAACCATTTGGGCCTTAGACTTAAAAGCATTTTTGAAAGCTTTACCATATGTTACTAGGTTATGTGACTAACTTCTTTACTACTAGTGCTTAAAAAAATTCCATTATTTATTCATATTATTTAACATTTGTTTACTAGGAAAGTCCGACTTGGAACAAGACAAATTTCAGTGGAGGCCCAGGTAGAAACACTCCAGATGCATGTCTTTGTAACATGGGAGGAAACAGGAGCACTTGGAGGAAACCCACATGAACGTAGGGAGGACATGCAGACTCAGCACAGAAGGCACCCCAGCCAAGAATCAAACCAGAAAAACCTCTTGCTATTTGGCAACAATGCAAACCGCTGCACCACTGCGCTGTCCATATCTGTATGGAAAGTATATAAATATTTTACAGTTGCTCCTTTTGTTTCTCATTTTCATCCAAGTTACTCCTAATTAACACAATAGAAATAAGATCAACACTTTGCATTTATGCAACGTAAACTATTCTGCTACTTATAAGTGCTTTATTAAAGTTTTTAGGGCTCTGTCTGTTCATGTAAATGTTGTAACTGTTGCTATCGATCACAATAGAGATACACTATGCTATGCTTCTTTTTAGAACTGAAAAGAAGAATAAACCTGTTGTTAACATCATATTCCAAAAGAATATCCAAAAGGTAATGCTAATCATATCTATATATTGAGACTACAAAATAAAGATTTGTTGCCTGAATTGATTTTAATCTTTAACCTGTCACTATTTGTGGTTGATTTGTTTAGTTATGTAAATTTATTCAGATTTGTTCATGTGATTTGATTTTGTCACATCATTTGTCATGTGATTTAACTGCTTTTAAAAAGAGAGTTTTTTATTCTTAATTTTTAGTTCTGAAGAAATCTTTCTACAATTTTAAAGATGAACGCACTCAACTGGGACAATGTGTTTTTTAAATAAGACTACGTTATGAAAGCACATTCAATAAAACAGGTTCAGCTTTACAGCTATTTCAGTTTAACCCATTGTTAATACAGCACTGAGTTGTTATTATTTTATGCTGGCTTTTTTTTTACTCTTTGTAACCATGAATGAGTTGGCAGACAGATGGCTGTTTTCTTTGGCTTTACATGCATTGAATTGAGATTTGTGTTAGCATTAAAACAGTTGGACCAAGCTTTATCCATCTTCACACAATTCAACTCTGGTCATCCTTCCACTATCACCAAATGTAATGAACCAAATGCAAACATTCTAGAAAACTCAAAACAACATTTTACTTCTCAGGATTTATTTGACTGCAATTTTCATTCCTAAGAACACCTCCCCAAATAGGAACTACAACGTGGCTGGTTACTTGGGAAAAAAACAACTCATTCATTTTAAGGTGACACATGTTTGGATGAAGGTGGTCCTGTTAATTCCCTTTCAGGTGAAGGTATAGGCACTTAAGTAAAAGATTTTTAAAAATATGTTTAAATTTAACTCATCGACTTGGGCCACTCTACTTTCTGAATTACATCTGAAAGCTGAAAGAGTCCTCAAAGAATTAAGATTCAAAAAATTCCCTTATGGAGCATATTCAGACCAATTACTGTTCAATGATTTAAACACTTATTTAATAAAATGAGGCTTGAATGCGTGTACATTTTGAAAAGATCACAAAATAAAGATAAATGTGCTTTGGAGAGAATTCAATGTACTACACCAGAAACTTGTCAAACATTCATTTGAGGCTCATCCCTATAATTATGTGTTAGAGAGACTAACCAGACATTAAAAGATGTTTAAATTACAAAATATTTAACAGGGACTGGCCTGCATATGAGAATGGGACAATGTGTTTTTTAAATAAGACTACGATATGAAAGCACGTTCCAGTAAACAAATCAAGCCAATTTCCTCTTCCTACGATAACCAGATGAACAAATATGTCTCTATGGAACATTTTTTAATGCCCAACAACCTATACCAGCAATTACCAGAAGGCATCTCCAGGTGGCCAACAGAGGCTTTTTCTGTCATCCATCAGGTCTGACCTGCATCACAGACCAGTCAGAGCTTGCCATGAGATTGCATCACTTAGAGAATTCTGCCAAAGTGACAATGTATCAGTGAAGAATAAAAACAAATAGAAATAAAATAAGAGGGGCAACCTAAAGGAGACACTGATTTTTCCATTTGACAATGTGGTTAGGATACATTATTTTCCAGTTTTCAATTTAACAAAAGAACATTTACAGATGACTAGTTTAAGATGCTGCAGAAAGGACTCACCTTTGCACTTCTTGTAGTGCCATATTTGACTAACACTTGGATAGCTTTCAAAGTATACATTCAGCACCTTAATTTAAGTCCCATTTTGGAGATTACCAACATGTCAAACCTAAATTCTCTAACAAACTTAAAGAAGAAAAGCACCTTCACTCTTCTATTATCAAGCAGACTTACTTTGTTTGCAAATGCTTGTATAGAGGAGATGAATTTTCAAGAAGCTGACTGCATTTCATTATTATAATTTAATGCCAGGAGAGAGAGGTTTTGTACACCTTAACTAACAACAGATTGCTTTGAATTATGAATGCAGTTAAGGGAGGGAGGTGGTAATGGCACAAAGATTATATCAATGCAACACAATCTCTTTAGGCCGACACTACTAACTCAACCGGAGTGAACTTTAATGAGATATGCATCTAGTGGGGTTTGGCTTTATTGACCTGCATGTACCCATAAAGACATAAAAAGTAAATAGTCAACAGCATTCAGAAGCCATGTAGTTGAAATGCTGGTATGTTATTAAGGGGCCATTTTCATATATCCCATGGGCCTGCACTACAGGAGATTTAAGGTATTATACAGTGAAGAGCCTTGTAGTTGCATAGCTTCATTACAGTATACTTGTTTGACTTTCTTACTGTTCCTTATCCAAGTCTTAGTCTACATCCCAAAATACATAAATATGATGTTGTACCTCCTTCACCTTTTTGTCTGATCATTTAGCCTTCAGGTTCTCCTGATTACAGAAGACAAAACTCAGGGTTAGAGACTTGCATGGGTTTAGGAGCAGGGATTTTTGTAGAGGGTTAAGTAGGTCATAAGCCAGGAGGGGGGAAGAAGGGAATAATGATTATGTTCCATAGATATTGCAAGTGGTCACAGAAGAGGTGCTACAAAGCACTTACAGATTATCTGGGAATGGAGGATTAATGCAGAGAGCTGGGCCATTAAGAACCTATATGCACCAAATGTTGACAATTGGATTTTCTGTGAACCTTAGCCAAGGCAACTTTGCTATATTATTGGAAGACTAATACAGCTAATAAGGGCAGAGTATATCACAAACTGAATTAGGTAAAATGTCTTAACTGATAGCAGTGAACTGCAGTAACTACTAGATTCAGGCAGTATAGTTATACTTACAATAGGTGCAGTACATTTGTAACACGAAGACCCTCACTAAAAACAACTGAAGTAGTCTGCTAGAGCTAAACAGTATCCATTACTCAACAGCAATTAGAAAGTGGGTTTGGAAAAGTAGTTCACCCTGTTGTTGTGTTCCCAATTTAACATATAGTATGATAATAGGGAAATATTACCCCCAGTTGAAGATTTATGGAGGCAGTGGGAAGAAAGTATTCCATATGTCAGACCACCATATCAATGTTGAGAAGGAATCATCAAGTGAACAAAACCTATGTATACATCTCTGCTTAGTTTGTAAAAAGGAGAGAGAGCAATCATCTGACACACTCATAAGAATATGACAGACAAAGACCCTACATCATTCAAAGAGCTATGTTAGTATATATATATATATATATATATATATATATATATATATATATATACACACACATGGGTCTACGTTGTATCATCAAACCGTATTTCCGATAATATACTTCCGCGAAAGTGCTTAATATCGAAAATGCACTTTCATGGCACAAAAACAGTAAAATATAAAAAAAAAAAAAATAGCAAACTAAACAGTAAGCCCCCCTGCACCCCCCACACCCCCTACTTAATTATTATCAATCCAAGATCACAAAAAAGTGGGGAAAACGGAATATTCCCTTATCCCCACTATACCACGATCTCAACAGGAGTTTCCATAATTGTACATCAACAGTATATATTGATGTACAACTAACGGTACATGCAAACTGCATATTTTTTTTCTTTAGCGGAAGTCCATTTTCGACAAAATGCACTTTCTCTAAAGTGTGTTCAATAAAGTACAGTTCGATCAACTGTACTTTTGACAATACAAATAGGACCCCTATATATAACATAAGAACATTAGAAGATATGGAAAATGCACTACATGAGCAGCACTCAAAACTTTCTGTATAATAAAACATAAATCATCAGACATGCAGAACTCCAAACAGCAAGTGAGTGTTGAAAATGTGAAATTTGGCAATAAGAAAGGCTACCCTAGTGTAGTTAAAGAGGAAGAAGCAGTACTTGGTCAGATTTCTAAGCATATTCTTGTCAGTGCTAGACTAAAAAACTCAAAGGAAGGCTTTAGGACTAAGGTATTCTTCGCAAAGGTAAAGCAACAAACAAAAGAAAAATAAATTGGTTGAGTAGTAATGACCTCATTCACCGATACAGTAGCAATGACCTCATCTTTAATATCCATAAATGTAACATCATGAGAGGTGGCAAAAGTTACAATCTATAATTACAAAATAAGTTGTAAAATCATAAAAATGAATACTATCATTAGATATATATATATATATATATATATATATATATATATATACATATATATATATATATATATATATATATATATAACAACAGCCGTAGGTAATTTAAACCTTAATCAGTATGTATCTACCAAAGGTGGAAAAACATATTCCATAGCCATCTAGTTAATCCAAGGAGATCATTGTATCATTTTATACTTCACTGGTGTAACCCATTACTGAATAAAAAACAAGTATTTTTCAGGTCTCAAACAAGCTATATAAACAACTTGAAAATATATAGCTGCTCCATACTAGAACAAAAACAAGGCTGTAAAACTAAATATTCAGGAAGGTTTCAAGAGCTGCTATTGTTTTCCTAAGAAGTCAACTCTGTCTGGTCTATAAAGTGGTGTCTGGGCCAGTTGTCTTTGAAAGTCTATTCATGGAATGTACCACTGGGGGAGCTAATACCAGGATAAGGAGGGTGAGGAAAAGAAATACCAATAACAGCAAATGCATGACTGATAAACTATAGAACACTGTCCAACATTATGAAATAAGCCTCCCCATCCACTTACCATCAGAAAAAGTAAATTAAAAAGTCAGCTCTGTGGTGTGGAAGGATGGCACCCATACTACAACCCGGGTCTGTATTAGGTCGAATGCACAATTGTCCGAATGTCGTAACATCGAACTGGGAAGTTCGAAATGTCAAAATAGCGAAACCGCGGGACATCAAATTTTTTCCTTGGGAAAAAATTTGGTGGTCCATTTCCACAGCTTTATTTCCTCCACTGTGGTGCGATCTCGGAGTTGGTATATTTAAGTAGGGGGGTGTGGGGGGCAAAGGCCCCCACATTAGGAACAGTTTGAAGTGTACGTGTTTTTTTGGTTTTGTACCGGAACAGCAATTCTTTTCCCTAGGAAAAAAAATCGCTGTTCTGTGTGTTCGACATTATTGCATTTTGAACTTCTGGGTTTCACATTTACGTACTCAAACTTATTGCAGTTTGACTATGACTATGTGATATAGACCCCTACAACCCTAATGTCATGAGCTCTACTAATGCTTACATGGTGAAGGAGCTGCCAAGGGAGGGGTGAGAATGAACAGTTTTATCAGTTTGCCCACTCTGGGAGGCAAAAGTTTCTGCCCATCATGTAGAAGCAGTAATGGGGCTGTACTATATTTAAAGGACAGATTACTGGTAAAACTCCAGCATTTGAGTGGGCAGGGGCCTGGAGCTAGCTGAGTGTTTGTGACATCACTAGCTCTATCCAGTCAGGGCATGCAAAAAATCTTCCTCCCTAGTATGCAGCATCAGTGTATATGATATTGCAAGTGTCTCTACTCTGCTGTACTTTCCCTGCCCAGCCTACTACTAGTGCAGTCCCAGCCACAGTGGATAGTACCAAGGACACTATGAGAAAAAATGGCACAGTCAGGCAGCCATGTCCAGGGCCATCAATGAGAGGACAAAACACAATCAAAAAGCATACAGCATATTAAATAAGACAAATAGTAAAACAAATGGTATTCAATAAGCAAAAATAGACTGACGCAAATAGCACATAATTAAGCAAAGAGTATATGAGCAGAAGAAAGTTCTGATGAAATATAAGCATACACTCACAAACATAATGCCTAAATAAGATAATAAATGAAAGTCAGAACATTAAAGTGATGGGGGCATGGCTTAGCATGAGCCTTGAGTAGTAGCACTTTCTCTCTACTCTGCCTTTTTCTTCTTTTATGACAGCAATTTTTAAGTATAACTAACTAAATAGTATTTTTATATATATTTAATGTCTCTTCATAGTTTAGTAAGTTAATATCAAAAAATATTTTAATTATCTATAACTTTTCCTGTCAAAAATTACAAAAGACAAGTTTCTGGCATCTGACTACAGCATGAGCTTTACTAAACCCTCTCATCAGGACTCTATATTAAAAAAAGAGTTTCAAACTCTTTTACCTACCATTCAGGAATTATCAACAAAATTTGACAGAATGGACATGAAAATAGATAACTTTAAAGAAACTACTTTGCAACAAATGGAGACAATACATATGGATCTGAAACAACAGAAGAAACAAATTACAAGTATTTAAACTTCCTTAAATGATATGGATAGCAGAATACAATAAAATGAACATAACCTGGAATTTCTTCTAAAATAGAATACCTTGCTATTAACTAAAATAGATGATCTAGAAAATAGATCTCAAAGAAATAACATCAGGATCTTTGGTTTACCAAATAATTTGAAAGAAAATAACTTGGAAAAGTTTTTATCTTCATAGCTACCAGAAATCTTACAACTACTTGAAGCACTTTCTTTTAGTATAGAAAGAGCTCAGAGGTCCTTGTCTACCTTAAAGAATACTAAAAGCACTTCTACAAAGTCAGTTAAGGTTAAATTTTTATCATCTCATGATAAAAGATGGCTTGGTCTAGGACACCTATTAAATACAAGGACAACATCATTTGTTTTGATAATGACTATTCCCCATCTGTTATTTCAAAAAGGAAACAGTTCCTTCCATTGCTCAAAGAACTGAAAAAAAGCACAAAAAAATCATACTTGCTTTTCCCTGCAAGGCTGAAAATCTTCCTTCAAGAGGGTGCAAAGATATTTGAAGAACTTGATGTTGCCATCAACTACATTAATTCTAATAACATATTGGATAAACTGGATGAAATGGACTGGGCATGTCCAAGTCTCAAAAGAATTGCTAAAAATGGTAATTGGAAAACAGTTGAACACAAGAAGAAACTTAAAAAATAATCCCTTTTTGTTTTTAATACATAATGAACTTTCCATTTTCTTTTTATTTTTATTATGACTCAGAAGTCATGGGATTTGAAAACGGTTCAACAGGTGAGTGCCTTTCTTTAACATATAATATTTATAACTTTATCTATATACTATTTAATTACTTGGTTACATTTAATAACTAGAAGTAGTCAGTATATATTCCCTTTTATTAATATTTGTTTTCTTTATATTAGATATTTTTGGGTTATAATTTAGTGTATACTTTTTTTCTTTAACAACATTCTACTGTGTTTAGTTTAAGTAAAAGAAAAGCAATGGGGAAGGGAGAGGTAAAGGAAACAAAGTATACAATATTATTTTTTTTTAGTATTAGATTATTGCCTCATTATAGCTTAAACTTTTGAATATATAGCCTGTTCAGGGATATAATTATATTACCTATAGAAGTTTAGAAGCCATTTGTTGTTTAAAACATTTGTTCAATAGTATGGTTCTAGTTTATTTCTTTAAATACTGCTGGAATGTTTATTAAACTAGTTTAAGTTTCCTTTACCATATTTATTTTGTTTTTTTACAAAAAGCCCCTTATAAGTATAAATAATTTATTTAAAATATGTTTTTAGAGTATCCTTATAGAAAGGGGATATTTTGAGATGTCTTTAATTCCTTTGGGTTGTTGCTTAGTGTAGTTAACTATGTATCTTTGCTATGTAGATACAAGTTTCTTGCTCTCCGTTTCCTTTTTTGTATGTCATTTTGGTTCTCATTGGGTATTTGGGCATGGTGGCTTTGTTTTGTGAGCTGTTGGCTTGTGCAGCTTGTGTTTTGTTGAAATTGCTAGTTGGTGGCTATGGGCATGTTGTAGACCCTGGGATTCAGGGATCTGAGGGTGCTTTTTTTCTGTTTGTTTTCAATTGTTGTATTTTACAGCTCATTTACAGTATATTTGTGCCCATTATGCTACTTTAAAAAAGAAATATGCTTTCCAACAATTCTCTATCATCTAGGTTTAAATATACAGAAACACTATTTACATTAATAACTACTTTCTATTCTAGTAAATACAATGCTATTGGGATTTATGTCACTTTCTGTACATTATACTATATACTATCTTTTTATTTCTGCTTAGCAGAAGTAACACACAAAAGGTTAACCTTAATGAATCTTACTAATATCTATAAATACAATAATTTTAGACTTGCATGGGTATGTAATGAATAAGAAATGTTTCTAAAAACAGTTAGCTGGCTTTACTGGCCAATAATTGAATTATAATCACACATATTCAAGAATAGATAGAGTTTTTATTACAAATAGTTTAATAGATTCTTTATGTAATGTTAAAGTTATCACATGCCCCTTTTCAGATCACAAGTCAATAACCTTTGATTTATATATTCATTGAACAAACTTAAAAACTGAATTAAACTGAATAAAAACAAAAAAGGTGGAAACTCTCCAGTAACCCACCGGAAGACTTGGCAAAGCTGTGATAAAACACCCGATGCGTGTAAAATGCAAACACGTTTATTTAAATACAAAATCACAGGCTTTTCGTCAGTAGCACAAACCAACTTCTTCAGAACGGATACAACGTCACAACATTAGAACCCCTACTTATATTAAAACATTATGATCACATGATCACCAAGGTATGGATTCACAAAGACGTAGCTATGTAAGACCCACCCTGAAACAATAATAAACATTGAAAAAAACATTGAAAAAAAAACAAGTCCACTCACTCTACTGAAAAAATAGAGAATTACATAAAAACAGTTGGCTATTTGCATTGTATTGCTCTTGCAAAACTGTTGAATTTATAATACTTGTTATAAAAACATGAACCTCTGTCTACAAAAATATGGACACCACTTATGTTAAAACTAAAACATCAAATATAGTATGTGAGAATGCCTGTCTAGTTGGAAGAGAAAAAAATATTAAAATCTGTTAACTGCAAGTTAAAGAGTGGTCTATACACCTAAATGACCTCAGTTAAATTCAATAATATAGAGAATAAAATACAGAATAAAATGAAAATATATATAACTATGTGTGAAATAAATAAAACTAATCACTGCTAGACACTATTGTTATTAATTCAAAACACATTTGACCAGAAACCTATGACCCTCATGACTACCTACACCAATAATCATTATAACAATAATGATGTTAATAATGATGTTACCCTATAACCTCTACAACTATGCAAACCAAAAGATGGTGGGAAGAAAATTTTTTTCTAACTAGTGAGTAATTACACTGTGAACTACTACGTGCCAAACCAGAAATATATTTGCACACTAATACAACTGTAAAATATTGTCATCTGTTTAACCTTTTGAGTTTTAACAGGCATGTAATAGATGGCATACTGTTTATGCCAGGAAAATGGCAGGCATCTAACCTTAGCTGCCACGACAATTCTCTACTTTCCAAAATAAGTGACTCTGGTCCTCCCCTACCATCTGATTGTACTTGGTCAATTGCTGAGAACAGAAACTCATGTTGGGGGTTGTCTGCTATATGTTTCGCCAAAGCGTTCTCCAATTTGCCCTTTCTTATAGCATACAGGTGTTCATATATGCGCTCTTGTAATTTCCTTTCTGTTTTACCGACATAAAAAGCCGGACAGAGGGAACACTTGGCCAAATAAAGTACTTGAGCACTGGTACAATTGTACCGACCTAGTATACCATATTTGGTACCTCTTATTTCAAATTTGGAGCCCGTTTTAATATTGCTACAGTAACGGCACATGTTACACTTGTACATGCTGTCCCTACAACTGGAGACTCTAGGTTTCTTCTCTAGTATGCTTTTGAGGTTGTAACCCCTTTTGAAAACTATCCTTGTGAATTCTAGCAATGTCTTCCGGATGGAAACATCCTGTATGACCAAGTTCTAGTTTTTCAGGATGATGAAAATAATCTTCTTTGCATCCATACTATATGTCAATATAAAATTATTGGACATAGATGCTCCCGAATCTAGCTTAGGGTTATGATCTTCCTAGGGTACACTAGTTTGATTAAGAATGGGTAAATAAAAACCCTTTTACCTCTTTCTCTGTACTTCTCTCAAGAGTTCAAAAATAAGTCCCTCAGGGTAACCTCTATTAAGGAAAAGACTTCCCAGGAAGTTACATTCCTCCAAGAAGTCACTGTCTCTAGACACCGTCCTAGCAGCTCTAACTAGTTGCCCTTTGATGATAGACCTCTTCTGTGAGAAGGGATGACAACTGCTAAACTGTACATAACTATTGGAAAAGGATTCCTTCCAATATATCTTGGCTATGAAGCAACCGTTTTCCTTATCTTTCATTAAGTCCACATCCAAATATACAATCCTATCCAGGGCAAAACTGGAGGTAAACTTAAGGAATTCTGTAGAAGAATTGAAAAAATCTACAAGCAAATCTGCTACCTCCTCATCGCCTTTCAGGATGATAAATATATCATCCAGGAAACGTGTATACATCAATACCCTATCTTAGACAAAGGAATTAGATAATATATTCTCTCTTTCCCAATAGGCCATGACCAAATTGGCCACGCTAGCTCCACATGGAGACCCCATGGGGACACCTATCAACTGGAGAAAATGTCTGTTATTAAATGTCACATAATTGCAAGACAAAATAATGTCTAGCAATTCACTGACCAGTTGAATTTCTTCAGCTGGGGCTTTTTTTATAATCATCATAGCTGGAATCCAGTCTAAGGCTACTGAATGGGGAATGGAGGAATACAAATCCTTCACATCTATGGTCAGAAAATGACTATCTGCACTGTAAGGTACTTGGTTAACCCTAGATAGAAAAGACCAAGAATCCTTAGATATTTGAGACTCACTCACCATGTATTTCTTCAAAATAGTGTCCACTACTTTGGCACTGGCGTAGGTAATACTACCCCTGGCACTAACCAATGGACGCATGGGTGGATCTACGGGATTCTTGTGAATTTTAGGAGAGCCAAATATAATAGGAACTCAAGGGGCTGGTAAAGATATAAAGTTCAATAAATCCAAGTCTATGGACCCAATAATGAACATATCATTGAAATAAGAAGACACCCTAGACATACCTATATTCAATTCATTCCTAGACACCTCCTTATATGTCTTTGAAGCTAGGATGTCTTCCATTCTCCTGATGTAATCTACCTCACTCATCACTACCAGACCACCCTCCTTATCAGGTTGCATAACCCTGACTGGGGAACTACATAAAGAATCTAATAATGACCTCTCCTCCTTACTGATATTGAACTTAGATGTTTGCTTTGAAAGAGGTTGGCTTAAAACATGACGTACGTCTAGTTCACTGATCTGTTCAAAAACGATTCAAGGAGGGATGCAATGGGGGGTTATAAGTACTAGACACAAAGAAATCACCCTTGTCTCTCGTTAGGTTACTCAGCAATAACTGGAGATTCTCTTTTCTAACAAATAATTTCAAATCTGTTATAGACTTAGCCAAATCTCCTCTCTTAGAAGGCACAAAAGATAGTCCTCTTGCTAATAGATCCACTAAATCACTTGTGAAAACAAATTCAGAGAAATTAGAAATTCTGATGTCCAGGCCAATGTTCGTTATGATGTTACATACACCTGCTTCCCACCATCTTTTGGTTTGCATAGTTGTAGAGGTTATAGGGTAACATCATTATTAACATCATTATTGTTATAATGGTTATTGGTGTAGGTAGTCATGAGGGTCATAGGTTTCTGGTCAAGTGTGTTTTGAATTAATAACAATAGTGTCTAGCAGTGATCAGTTTTATTTATTTCACACATAGTTATATATATTTTCATTTTATTCTATATTTTATTCTGTATATTATTGAATTTAACTGAGGTCATTTAGGTGTATAGACTGCTCTTTAACTTGCAGTTAACAGATTTTAATATTTTATTTCTCTTCCAACTAGACAGGCATTCTCACATACTGTGTTTGATGTTTTAGTTTTAACATAAGTGGTGTCCGTATTTTTGTAGACAGAGGTTCATGTTTTTATAACAAGTATTATAAATTACACAGTTTTGCAAGAGCAATACAATGCAAATAGCCAACTGTTTTTATGTAATTCTCTATTTTTTTCAGTAGAGCAAGCGGACTTGTTTTTTTCTTCAATATTTTTTTCAATGTTTATTATTGTTTCAGGGTAGGTTTTACATAGCTACAGCTTTGTGAATCCATACCTTGGTGATCATGTGCTCATAATGTTTTAATATAAGTAGGGGTTCTAATGTTGTGATGTTGTATCCATTCTGAAGAAGTTGGTTTGTGCTACAGATGAAAAGCCTGTGTTTTGTGCTTAAATAAACATGTATGCATTTCACACGCATCGGGTGTTTTATCACAGCCAATCTATTTCTATACCTCCATCATTTGCAGTAATTATAAAGTTTAATACTATTATTAAAACATTTCTATGGTATCCAATTAAACCCAGAATTCCCTTAACATACCATATGTTTAGTTGGGATAATGGAGGCATTGCTTTACCAAATTTAGAAATTTACTCAATTTCTTCAGTCATTAAAAAATGTTGTATCTTACAGATAGTAAATACTCAGCTAAATGGAAAGACTTTATCTTATCCTCATCAATAAATCCAAATAATGGTAATGATCATTTTAAGTTAAAATTATTGAATAATACATTCATATGGAAACTAAAGAAACATTTTTCTTTATGCCCTATACAACATTTTACATCAAACTATATAAATATGATACGAAAATCCTTTAAAAATGTTATACATAAATATCAATCCTATGAAAATTGAATATTCCTCATTTTCCCTATAGCATATACACACATGGTTATCTTCTCCACAAATGTTCAAAAAATGTCAACATTTGTACAAAAGCAATTGATTTACTAGCATCAACTGGTAAAAAAATAATGAGTAACAATCCATAAATATTTTATTGGAAGAAAATAGCCTTGATTCTTCATTATGGCTTGATATACAAGAAGCTAGAAATTATGTTAAGAATAAACTTGACTTAATACCTTCCTCAGTTAAAAACTCAAGTCCTAAATTCATTCAGTACCTAATCATTTCTTCTCAACAGAACAATTTAATAAAAATGAATCTGTCATGTATATATACAACAATCAAATCAGAGTTAGATAAATTCCCGGATAAATATTGGAAATATGTTTTCAGAAATTAGTAAAAGTACTCCATTAGATAAAGACAAATTAATTTTTCTTTTGTCTGCAGGTAAAACTACTACCTCACTTAAATGGAGATTGTTTCCCTGGAGATTTTTAAATAGATCATTCATCACTCATCATAAAATAAATAAGATGGTTAAAGAAGATATATTGTGTTGGAGATGTTTAGATATACAAAATGCTGATTGGACACACATACTCTATGAATGTTCACACATAAAAAATATTGGGATGATATCAGCAATTTCTTACAAGCAATATTTACTGATAATTTCTAACTTACAAAATCATTAGTTTTACTTAATTCACCAATTCCATCCTGTGTAAAACCAAATAAATATTCACTTCTTTGGTCTGTATTGTCCATAGCCAGAAAAGGAATAACTAGAAATTGGAAATCTTCACAATCTCCTTCTTGTCAAAACTTTAAAGATCTTCTCTTGGAAGTATCCAGACTAGAATCATAATAATTAAATCTAGATCCTCTAGGAACTCAGCAAAATATAACCAATGGTTGAATATAATTGATTTATTAGAAAATCAATAATTAATAATAGTTTTATTAGTTAGCTTATATGCATTTGATCTAAATAATTTCATTTATTGATAGTATATTGAACATCTTTGTATATAGTTCATTGTCTTTTTTTGTATTTGTTATATTTGAAACTAGATTTTTACTTAATGTAAAAAAATATTCAGTTTTATTGTAACAATTGTATGCTTCAGTAATAACTTTAATAATAACTATTTAAAAAAAAAAAAAGAACATTAAAGTGATAACTAACTGGGAAGACATTTGTGAGTATTGCTGAGCAATAGATGTTTGGTAAAAAAAGAAGTTCTATCCAACAGCACAGAGCAACAGCCTAAATGCAAATAAAACATACAATGCTGTGAGCCTGAAAAAACTTTTAAACTGGGAGGAAGGCTATTGGATATTGACTATTCCCAAAGCTGCTATATTTGTTTTCATAAGCAATAGCAGTTTTGAAGGACTTCTTGAATTGCTTAAAGATATTCATTTTTTTCTGATCATATCTGAAACGGGATTGGTTCTTACTAACTCTTGTAAGAATTATTACGTCATTGTATAGGTTAAAGTCAATACATCCAGATTCCAGATGAAGTCATTAATAGAAAGAGAAAAAAAAGGAGTCCAAGTACAAAACCCTAAGGAACACCTTTATTTATAGTTTTTTGGGACAGAGTAGCTAGGAGGGTGATTGGAAAGACAGCTGTTGAACCACTATACAGCTTCAGATAAGAACCCATTGTCAGCAAGTTTACATAGTAGCAATGAGTGGTAAACAGTATCAAAAACTTTTTTATATGAAGACTTGTTGTGCCAGTTATTTTGCCTTGTTCTATGTTGGAGTAAATACATTCTGTCAGAATACAAAAAGCTATAATTTTGCTCTAGTTGGGATGAAAAACCATGTTATCGGTAAAGAATGTCATATTTTTGAATGCATTCTACTATTTGTTCTTACGCCATCTTTTAAATAATTTTGGTAAGGGGACACAGACTGGAATATAATCATTTGCTATGGAATGCATATGTAAAACTGAAAGGTAAGGTTTTGCTAGTGAGAGATAGATTGTGCAGGTCTGTTAGAGACATGCAGAGCACATCCCTGGCTTATCTAAGTATTTATTTTTTTATTTTATTTTACATTTGGTTACTGGGAAAGTCTGACTGGACACAGGTCCTTTTTCAGCAGATGCCAGGGGAGAAAAGCTCTATATATATGAAACAGTACATAGCACAATAAAAACAATGATATACATTGTTTTGAAGGATATGTATGAATTATACACAAATGCTAATATATATAATTTACAATTCAGGACAAGGCATCATGCTACAGAAAAATGTGAAAAAATTAGAACAGTGCATACTTATGAAGTGTGAGATGTAGAAAAATAGATACTTTACAATGGTCAGAGAGATGTAAAACAGTTGCAATATAACACGAGTCAGAGAATCAAACTAGAGCGTATTTTGGGGTGGATGTGGTGGAATTCCAAATTGCAGAAAGTAACACTCCTGTATATTTTCAAGATATTTTTGTACATGAGAATAGAATAGGCTTAATATAGAAAGGGGTACTGAAGCACCTAATGCAGTAAAAAGAAGCTGGTCATGATAAGTGCATCAATGAACATCATGTTGGGTGGGAAAGGTGTATTAATTATGCTGTTTTGCAGTTTTGTAATTAGAGTGGTTGTCAGATTACACCTTTCTCTGGATTTGGAAAACATTTTTATTTATGTAATGCATTTTTATATCTGGTATAGTCCACTGGGCAGAAATTTGTCCCTTTTAGGTGAAGTTCCAGAGACAAAAAAGTTCCATTTCATATAACAAGTTACTTTTAAGGAACCATACAAAGAAAACTATGTCAGTGGTCACTCAGATAGTTTGGTAGCACATGAAGATGAAGGAGGTCTGTCATATTTGTTAAAAGACTATTACTCAGTGTAATGTTTGAGTTACTAGGCACCTTTAGGAACCACTTACATTAGATTAAGGGATATTGCCAATTTAGTAAGTTGAGATTTGTGTGGATATATTCAGGTTAAGGTCACCTTCAAATAACACTTTAGGGTGCTTGAAGAAGTAGAGATAGATAAATGATATCAATAAATATTTTTGACATAGTGATCCAGAGTTATTTGAGCAAAAATCCAGTTAGGGTCATAGTTTCCATGAGGTGTTGCTTTTGGCTATTAGAGAATGAGAAAGGTTAGAGTCATTATTAACTAACAACCAAGTTCCACAACCCTAATTTGTACCTAATTTGTTATAAAAAAAAAATAATGAGTAATGTGCATTAAAATATGGAGGAGCAGGACTTGAGCCAGGATTCAGTGACGGCCATTAGTTTAGATTTGTGTTCAGAAGACCAGAGTTCCAACAGGAGTCACTTGTTGTGAAAACTCTCTATGATCGTGTAATTCAATGAGAGATTTTTTTTTCCTCTGGTGAAGGTTGTTGTGATGGAGGAAAAGAAGTCCCTGGATTAAGGTAAATGTTTCCAGCTGGTCTGTCTGTACACAGCTTCATGCTAAATCTGCAGAAGTCAGAGTACTCTTCAAATAAAGCAATCTTTCAAAAGCATTCTACTTATTTTTTTGTGCAGATAGTTAAGCATTATTTTGAAAACAGCTAAATTACTCTAACTGCAGATGTAGTAGAATAGCACTTAGTTCCCAAGGCCAATTGCATGCACATTATACGAACTGTCCAACTGCAGTGCCCCAGAGCATCTACATTACTATTGCTTGATTTCCTGCATCTCCATCATGTGAACACCATACAGTTTGATGTCTTGAAGATCACATGCCAATAGAAAGTTAGAAGAGAGCCGCTCACAAAGAGCACATCACTGTGGCTGCAGTATAACAAAATAAATATCAGGTGACAATTTCCAGTTTAGTGGAATTAACAGGAAGTGGTAGCTTTATACACCTGGCACCACACAAATACCGAGGATAAGTGCTCATGTAAACATCTGGCAGTGGTAGCTTTATACACCTGGCACCACACAAATACCGAGGATAAGTGCTCATGTAAACATCTGGCACAAGGCTCTTGTCTGCATTCATGATAAGCATACTCCCATTAGTACATAGCTACTGCTAGCCTGTTATTGTTTTCAAAACTAGAACTTTCAATGAGTTGTACACAGAAATGTTTAACTGAAATGAACAGCATTAGTCAACATATTCGCACAGAGAGGAAAGTGACACATCTGACTTCTTTTCTTCCCTGAGAAAGCATACTTTTCCCCACAATATTCGACCTATGTGTACCTCAGCAGGCAGAGCTGGTGGAAGAAGTGCACTGTATTTGCACAACGTGCAAGATTTTTTTTTGCTGATTAAGACCACTCTATACTTCCGAGATATAACCCATGCAATTCACTGTATATAACCTATTTATAAATCTATGAACAAAGTCTAGTACCTCTATACTTGCCTTCTGACATACTTAGAAATTTAACAACAACAAAAACATTCTGTCTGGCTGGGCTCCCAGGACGATTGAGCTGCTTTTTCTACTATGTAGAAGTTATGACTGTTGTAATATTTTCTTTGTCACATAGTGACTCTTCATTATGATGTTTTCTTTAATGCTTGTAAACAATGTATCTGTAAACTCACTAAGCACTGCTAGACTTGATTAGTTATCAAGCCATTTTTCAAAGTCTCTATTGGTAAGGCAGCCATATTCCTTCAGGCTTCTCTTCCCTTGAGTACCAAACATACCTTTCTCTATGATATGACTTAGTAGAGTAGCTTCTGCATGGCAAGAAGAGCAACTGCCTCAGGCACAAAAGTGTTAGGGGGCACAATCAGCCATCAGTCACACCGATTGCTATTTAGTGCAATACCAGCTTTACTGCATTGTGGTGAAACTTGAGTGAGGTAGTGCTCCTTGCAACTGTAGCAAGCAGTGTGCTTTCCTTTATGGAAGCATTCAGAATTTATCCCAATTTTCGCCAGGAGCTCTAGCTGCAGAAACAGTATTACTTGACATTAATGATACATGCCTTCTTATTACTCACTGTACTACTTCTCAAATAATCTAGGCCTTACAGATCCACATTCCTAACCCACTCAGCCTGCTTCAGATACACTCAACTTTTTGTTCTGCTAACTGTGATTATGACCTGCAAATAGCTTTTGTGGACAGCTATCTACTATTCTGCATGCCCCTATTTCCACAAACAATATCTGAGAAATGCATGTGTGCCTTTATCAGATAAATACATATGTGCTACTTGCACATTAGTTGTATATTTCTACTACCTACTGATCCAATATAACCTCTATTTTATTTTTTTCCATCCATGAATAATGCTATCAGTGAATGTCTTCTTTTTTATAGTCCAACAAGATTTTATCAAGATGTTCAATACACATTCCTGTCTTGTGGGAAATAATTGTCTTTTTAACTGCATTGCTGTTCTACTAATTTCAATTTCTTAATGAGCTTTTCTTCTAAGTCGTGTTTTGAAAAGGGTTATGCCTAGCTGGAATTGAAAGTGAGCAAATGCAAACATATTAGCGTGTGCGCACACACACACACACACACACACACAGACAGACATATATATATATTATATATATATATATATATATATATATTATATATATGGAATCACTTTAGAAGCTCGAAATACTGAAATGCTGAAATTCAGTATTTCGAGCCCATAAAGTGGAATCCTGACAAGAGGGAAAGCTCAGAAGCATGAAATTCAAAAACTCAAATACCGGAGGTTTTTAATTTCACACTTCTGAGGTTCCGCTGTGGTTACGGATTCAGGTAAGAGTGTGTGTGTGTATGTGTTAAGGGTTTTGTGTCGAGGCTGTGGTGTGTGTTAGTGTGTTTTATTGCTGTGATGTGTGTGTGCAAGCAGAATGTAGCTTGTGTGGTGGTGTTATGTGTGTGTTTCTGTGTAGTGTGACCTCGGAGTTAGAATATATAAGTAGGGGGCGTGTGGGGGGCATAGAGTATTTGTGTTTGTGTGTGGGGAGGATGGTGTGTGTGTGTGTGTGTGTGTGTGTGTGTGTGTGTGTGTGTGTGTGTGTGTGTGTGTGTGTGTGTGTGTGTGTGTGTGCATTAGAAGCGTGAAATTCAAAATCTCCACTGTGCATGATTTTGATTTTCATGATTCTGTGTTTTCGTGGTTTTAAAAATTCAAGTTTATAGCTTCGAAATACTGAATTTCAATATTTCAGTATTTTGAGGATATAAAGTGAATCCATATATGTATATATATATATATATATATATATATATATATATATATATATATATATATAGTTCTTAAACTTTCACCATATCTTTACCTGTTCATTGATCTGAAAATACAGTTTATAATCAAGTGGTCAGTTGGTCAGTACAGGTACCATTAGAAGCTTTTCATTAGTTGCTTATGAAGGCTGTGAGTGAGAATGTTTTCTTTACAACCTTTAGAAGTGGTATATTTAACATTGGGTACACTATATTGCATTTGCCCATAGGTGATGTTGTAATGTTATTTGTAAAGTAACTCAAACAAAGATATTGTCAGCTTACAATGCCAGGAATCAGACCAGTTTTGATTTGTTAATGGAACAACTTGCCTACTAAAATTAGCATATGTCTTTAACAAAGCCACCGTGGCATTAGATGAGGACCTCAGTACTAGTTCACACTCTGACTTTATCAATAAACTAATCAAACTAAATGTAAACCCTCATGATCAAACCACTTGCAGATCACTAAAGCCAATAACTCTGCTGGTGAAGCACTATTCTCTTGCACCATAGCCAAATTATGGAACTCCCTCCCACCCACAATTACCTCCATACCTCATACACCCACTTCAAAACTTTACTAAAAGCACAACTAAAAACATGCTGGCTATGCCTTTGCAACTCCCACTCTAATATCTTCCACCCCATCCAACCACTACCTTTCTTTCCACTCCACTAACTACCTTGATTATAGCAAGCTCAGATGAAATGTCTGTTATGTACTTCACAGGTAAAGATTCTAGTTGTCTACTGATGTACTATGTTCTTTATCTGTAAATATGTTGTAAGTAATTGCTATGTTAAATTGTTAATCACTATGTAATCCAAGGTAACTACTGTCTGTTTATTTTAACTGTGGAGCTTTTCTCCCCGGGCCTCCGCTGAAAATGGACCTACGTCTAGTAGGACACTCCCGGTCAACAAATATAAATAAATAAAATGAGACTTACTGGATACCAATCTGTCTCACTGACACAGCTCAGTCAATCAGGATTGGGGACACAATGTCATCTAAAGCATTGGTTACTAGTTGGGTCCCCCAGCAATCAGTGCTAGGGTTGCTTCTAGTTGGTACTCACTGCTGCATGGTTAAACTTGATGTTAAGGACCTGTGGCACATCAAGCTTCTAGGTGACTGAAAACTTGAAGTTATCATTAACACTCCAGAGAACTCTCAGATCTTCCAAGAAGACCTGACATATGCAAACCTATGGTGCCAGGACTACATGATGCTATATGCTTTAAAGCACAGTACTGAATATTAGTGCCCTTTGGAAAGCATGGGCACCCATGTATGTGCCATTTAATCCTCACCCCTCCATCAAAAGTGACATGGTAATTAGAGACATGGGCACTTTAGTTGGCAATGACCACTCCTTTAGGCACCACATACTTACTGTTATCAAGAAAGCCCTTCTACCTAGCCCAGATGATCATAATACCTATCTTCTAGGTCCAGTGAAGTTATTAGCCCTCTCTTCTCCTCCCTCCTTAGACCCATAATACTCCCTTTGGTATGTATCTGTCCAAATACATAATATAGCCTTAAAAAAAAATGCTGCTTCCTCCCCAAGGCAATCAAGGGCATGATTTCTTCGAGATACATAGATCACCTTAAGGCATTATATTTTATCTACATCTTGTACCAACTCTTAATGCATGATGTCTGCCTTGTCTACAATGCCTCAAATGACCCAGTCTTGTATGACCTCTAACTATTCACAAAGCCTGTAATGCAATGAACATTCTCTCAATGGATCTTAAACTCCAGAGTAACAAACAGAACCAAATGGTGGAATTAACACCTCTCTTCCCCCTGGAGCAGACTTCTCTTAATAATTAAGCGCATTAATTTCCTTGCCTTCTTGAACCACAGCCTAGACAAGTGGATGTATAATTATAAATTCAGTTCAGGAATGGCCCCTCAGTCCCACATGGAAATGGGGAACAAGTGGTACACTTTATGGCGACTAGACTACAAATGATCTATTCAGTCAACAGCTTATTAATTTACTCATGAAACTATGAGCCTACTATATTATTTCTAATGATAAGTGAAATTTGGTCTCAGAAACAAATATGGGTTGTACGTAAGAAATAGGGATAGTTGCACCAGGGTGAAATTTCACGTGTATATTTCCATATAAATATATTACTAAAGATAAGATACAGGTCTAATATCTAGAACTATCTGCCAAAAATACAAATATGATTAATAAAGAAAATACTTTTAGTAACATACTTTTTGTTTTGAATTTAGAAAAAAACAATACTAACTGAAAGTCAGAAAAGTTAAAAAAAAATTATGAGAATATGTATGGGAAGTTCTGTGCTAAAAGGGAATTTAGTTTTCCTTATGTTTAGTATATGATAACAGCATCTTCATATTTGTGTGATGGTGCATTTTGCTTTCTAGTTGTAATTTCTGCAACTGTTTACTTTTTAATGATGTGTTTTGGACTTGGTGTTAATAAAATAACTACATAACAGCAATAGGAAATGATAAATTTGTATCTGTAGGAAAGCATAGAGTACAGGAGTTGTGGCTTCTGCCAAACACAAATTTTGTATCATGAAAATTCAAATCTTGTGTTAAATTTAAAACAGTGCTTTTCTTTGAATTTGTTGAAAAAAACTGAAAAGTAAATACTTGATTTTTCTGAAAAAAAATTGTTGCTTTTTCTACAAATTGTGACAGCTTCAGAAGCAGTTGTATTATAACAACTCATGTGGGAGTGCAGCCTCACCACATGGGTGTGGGGGCTTCCCTACATGAGGCACTAATTTCATGCAGTCACAGTCTTCTAAATGAAATTTGCATATCTGCAGCAGAATTATAATTATTGCTGTGGCTGTCTGGAGACACACTTGTGCCACTACTTGTAACTCAAGATGGGAAGTAATATAAGACACAGATGAAAAATAATGCAGAATATGTGTTCTCATAGAAGATAGATGTCATATTTGCATTTAATAAAAGTCCTACAACAGTTGTAACAATGCAAGTAAAAAAAGAGTCAAATAATTAGAAACAGAAGAATGATGCTGTTTAAGCAAAAATTAAATGCGTAGAAAAGAAAATTCTTTAGAGAAACCAGTATTGCTAAATAAAGATTGCTATATTCAAAGATGAAACAAAACTCCCAACTAATGCTAAAATATGTACATCTGAAAACTACATGTACTTATTTAGTAACAGACATCATATTAGGAGTAAGCACGTCCCCATAGACAAGCACAAAACAGTTTACTTTTAACACAAACTAGATGAAGGCAGAGCCAAAGCTATGCAAGGAAATTGAGAGGTAAACCTTCTGAACAATGAAGCCTGAGAGGTAGTTAAACAGAGATGGCACACCCATCAGGTTACTTAGCAGCAAATAACAAAACAGTGATGCCTAGCTTCTTCTGAGACTAGAATAGATACAGACAAATGGAACCACATAGCATGGAAAGCACAGTTAAGCTATTAGAACACAAAGAAACTGCATCTGAGCACGCACACACAACTATTATACAAGTGAATATTAACTGTATGACAGTGCAGAATTTCAGAAAACTAGAATGAGTAGCAATCAAAGTACGATCTGTCCTTTCATGCATATATACAAGTATTGATGGAGTAGCCTGTGAGATTGTCTATTTGAGGAAGAAAGGAACTGTGTGTAAGGGTACAATCATCACTCAAGAGTCAGAATAACACATGCACAGATGCTACCCTTGCACTTACACAGAAAGTCGTGGAACGTACTATGCCTGCTTCTCATTTTATAATCTCCCAGCTCTTTTTTAAAGGTTTCAGTGATCTAGAACTAGACATGATGAAAATGTAAGTCAAACAAAAACAAATCACCAAAAACAGGGTTGAAAGAGATATAAAACTAAGACACTCTCATTTTTCTATCTATGAATTTATTATTACAACACTTTGTATAGCTCACATTGCATTTCATTGTTTTGTCTGTTGTACATGGCCATAAAAATGTCTTCCTGGGGGCATTTCCTCCCTCAGATCCCCTAAAAATAAGTATCACCCAACAAGGTAGCACATTAAGAAAAAACAAAAAAATCAAATAAATAAATACAATCATATATAAAATAAATTGACTTAGTATTTTTGGTGGCTATAAAATATTTCATGACAAAAAGAAAAAACAATGCTCTGGATATGCAAGTTTGATGAGAAGTCACCTGTTCTGTATGAAAAGCACAATTCAAAGGGAATATGTCAACATGTTTGAAATACCAGCAAATTCCACATCAGAACCCCTGTTACTGGGAGGCAGAATGAAGATTACAGCATGCTTAACATGGCAGAATATTCTGAAGAATAAATTAAAACATGAAACAAATTAGTTGATAATGGCATTTTAAAAGATGATACATGTATTTTGGGCATCCCCTAATGTTCTATAAATGACAAACACTAGGAATGAATAGACACTGGTTGGACCAAAGATTATAGAGACAGCTTAAACGCAGATTGAAAAAGAGAGAAAAGATTCACACAATATCAAAACTATCACTACACAAAGAAGAATGAGTCTGTCAAACACGTTTTCCAAAAGATGAACTATAGTATAAAAAGGGTATAATGTAGCATACTTAATATATGTTGGTCTAGATTATAGAATATTCACAAATTATTAACCGGTTATTAGTTATTAAAACAATTAAATTATGTCTAATGAAGATTTGGTCACAAGAGGCAAAATATGCAAATAACAGCTAAAAATACTGTCAAAGATCTTTATATCATGTTTCCATAGAATTATTTATATTAGACCATCACTCTGTATTGTTTGTATTCTTAATAGAGTGGTCCATTAGAACCCTACATATTAGACCATTATTAGTATATTTTTATGTTTTGCTAATTGTAGTGTTTTCTTGGAACTTTGTATAGTTAGTACATTACTCTATGAATTTTTATTCATAGGTTCATAGGTAGGTACTTGGCTATTGGCCCTAGGGCCTATATAAGCCTAGCCAAAAAGGTACCCTGGCTTTTGTCACCCAAGAAAATTATTTTCCTGTGCCCCTGTCGAGCAGAGCCACAGAGGTGATCCAGGGGTGAATTCCCTATTTCCCATCTAATCATCAAGATTTTTATTGAAGAGTGCTAATGAGGAGCTTTGTTTGATATAGATAGGTAGTTTGTTCCAAAGTATGGGAAGTCTCTGGGACAGGAATCTATCCCTCCAGCATGTTCTGTTTATTGTGGTGACAAGGTTTAGGTCCCTAGAGCGTGTAGCTCAGAGGGATTGAGATTTCTTTAAGTGAAGCATGTCCAACAGCTCTGGATTTGACATAGATTTGTATGTTAGGCAGAGATCACCTCTGAGTAGGCGATATGCGATGGAGTAAAGTTGGAGTTTTTTGAGACAGTCTTAATAGGGCATCTGTTTGCGGCTGCTAATCCTCTTTGTGAGGTATTTCTGTGGCCTTTCCAGTTGTTGTAGATGTCTTGTGAGGCACATACCAAAAAGGGCACTGTATTCTATAATGGGTCTAATGAGTGACGAGTAGTGGGGAACAATGACCTCTTTTTTCCTGGATGAGAAACCTTTTGTGATGAGGTGTGCCACACAGAAGGATTTCCTGACTACTGTGGCAATGTGATTATCAAAGGAGAGGCTACTGTCCACCTGTGTCCCAAGGTCTATTATCACACTTTCGGTGTTAGGTAGATTACCACCTATGTGGTAGCTCATGGGTACAGAGTTTTTACCAAAGAGGATGACAATGCACTTTTTGGCACTGAGCTTGAGGCCATGGCTTTGACACCAGGCATCTGTCTCAGTGAGGCCCTTTTGTAGGATGTCCACATCATTAGGAGTTTCGATTATGGCTCCTAGTTTGCAGCCATCTGCAAACTTCATTAGCCAAAAGACCTTCTGTGTTAGCCTATACTTCAGAAAAGTAGATACTAAACAGGGGAGGGCCCGGGACTGAACCCTGTGGTACTTCACTTGTCACTGATCTGAAATTGGATTAGGAGTCTGCTACTTTCACAGTGTGGGTTCTTTCAGTGAACAATTATTCTCATTGTTTAGAGCTTTCCCCCAGGCATCTGCTGGAAAGGGACTTTTCTGACCCAGTTGGACTATTCCAGTCACAAAAAATAAATATGTAAATATGATAGAGGATTACATGGAAAAGCACATAGATATAGAACAGCATTTATTTATCTCTATACAGTAACTACAAATATGCACAGGGAGTATATTTTGATGGGTTACAATCAAGCCTAAAATGTTTAATTATTTTATATATTTAAAAGGAAAATAGCACAGCATTAAAACAGATTAAATATTCTATGTGCATCTGGTAATTTTATCATAAGAGAAGGTACACTCCCTGATATCTGTTTGATAGGAAATCTACATATTGTACCAAGTCAAACACCACACAGTTACTAAACTATACATGATACCATTACAAATTTATAAATCTCAGAAGCACCAGGATTAACAAAAGTGCCGCATTTTGTTTCTGAATTTTTCATACTGGAATGACTTTCAGGCATACTTCTCAACCTCTTAGTGTAAGAAATCTGGACAAAGCCTAAAATAATGGGGGACAAAGGCCCACAAATAGTGACACATTTTAAATATTGCTCTTAAAAACTTACAGTTGCTAGCATAAAACCCTTTGAGATAGCATGAAGTTTTCTGAAGGAAACAAAACCCAAAACTCAAATATATGTCATTATTTTGTGACTTCAATTCTCAGTGACTTGCCAGAAAACCATACATTTTATGAGGAAGAGACCAAAAATATGAGACAAAAATCTGGAATTTCTGTGAAAATCTGGATGGTTGAGAACTATGCTTTCAGGACTAGTACAAGAATAATCTTGAAATATGCAACGTGTTTCATTTCTGAAGATATCAGAAACTTGGTCCCTATTTCAGTGGATACACCACTTAATGTCTGCTTAATAAAATAAATGGTTATGACAAATTATTGCCCACGTTATGGTAGGTAATGGAGGATAAAGCATGGAGTAATTGTAGAGTGATTCGTATTTTGATAATTACATGCAAACGTATAAAAAGTATGGCTCACTGAGAATACAGAGTTATAACTGAACCTTAATTCTAGTATCACAGACTGCAGTGTTGAGCTGTTTCAGAACATTGCTGGTACCAAACACAGGTAGCCTGGAAGATTCACATAAGAACAACAGCAGGATTCAATGCCATTGTTGCATTGTCATGTACTAGGACTTAAACTATGAAAATTAAACTTGAAGGTGGTATTTTATATGATCTGTTCATTATAATTTTATTTACTTTACTATTTATTTTTATTTATTTTATTTTACTTTTGTTGACCGGGATAGTCTAACTGGATATATGTCCATTTTCAGTAGAGTCCCGGGGAGATAAGCTCCGAGAGATTATCATACTACAAACATTCTGGTAACAATTTGTTATACAGATAAATACTAGAAATTTCAACAGGTCAGAGAATTCCACAGTTTCTACAAAATTTTGTTGAAAGCATTAGATAAGATATTATTGGCTTTATATACAATATACTATACTAGTAACTAGTAACTAGTTGTTATACAGAATATATACTTCAAATTTCAACATTTACTACAAAAAGTATGACCTGATAGTGGCTACCTCAGACTGTGAGCACTGAATGTAATATAGGTTGTATATTTCTACACAAAAAAAAATTTCCTTGATTATGTAAAAGTCATAAATATATGCACTTCAGCAAAATAGCAAATCCGTGAAAGTGTGTAAATACCAAAATTAAGCAATTCTGCCAGGGGCAAACACATCAACATCCCCTCAAACCCCTTTACATAGATATTTATACTCCAAGCTTGCTCCATCTTAAGAAAGTGCAGTCATTCTTATAACAAGGAAAAAAATGACCACTTTTCCCTGCAATCCACTAAACTCACAATATACCTATAATCTTTACAACAAGAGTTTTTACAACCCCACCGCTCCATCATAGTAATACCTGCTAACCCTAACCCTGCCGCCATCCTAACCTTAACATACATCTTAATTAAAAAAAAAAACTTTCCATAATACTATCACTACAGAAGACAGCTCAAGCACTTACTACATGCACACACATCCACACACACAAACACACAGGCTAAATCTACCTCCTAACCCAACTTTTACTGTAAACACTCAGTTATGCGCACACACTATCCCCTTACCTAATCATTACTCTAACTCTGTCCCACCACATTTGTAGACAGACACCTTGCCTGTTTTGACACAAAAAATATATTACAAAACTTCCATTTAACAAACTACGCATTCAACCAAACAACTCCGCACTTACGGCTGTCAACCAAGCACAAGGCACTCATATATATATATATATATATATATATATATATATATATATATATATATAAAATATACTTATACACACACACACATATACATACATATATTTATATACATATACATACATACATATGCCGAGGCAGAGCTATCCACCTGCCAGTACGAACCATGGTCCTAGATCACTGTCACTGTTAAAGTGACACCCCAACCCCATGTGCAAAAATGGGAAAAAAGTGTTTGTGGATGGATGGATGCATATGTCTATTTATAAGCATACATGCACACAAATATGTATATAATACATATACACATATATACTTGCATAACAATTATTACTGAAAGGAGTGTATGAATGAATGGATGCACACATACATATGGATAGGTTAGCACTGATTATTTCTATGAAATATATAAAGCTCTTTAACAATGCAGTGTTCAAAGTAGGTCAGAATTCATTTTGCTGTGCAACTTTTTTAAGACAATCATTATTTTTGGAAAAATTAATGCATGTACACGATGGCTGCCCAGAGTTAGCCACTACACTCTCTGCAGAGTAGGGGTGGAGGCAAATTAGCAAGTGAATGATCTGCACACAACTTATTGCAGGGTGAACTGTTCTAATTCTTTTTGCAATCAGTATGAACTGTCTTCCTTACAGATGCTTTTGCTGATATTAAGTCATGAAAACACAGATAATCTATGCAAGACATACTGTAGAGTACCCACATGAAGTAAGTTATATATGAATTTAAGAGTTGTAAGCTGTACCCCACCCCTAATTAGGCAAGCTTGAGCCAGTAAAGCTTATATCAAAGAAGAGTAAGTCAACACATCCTGCAGCTTTTGGTTGTAGCATACACAAGTTAAGAACAAGTAGTAATTTGAAGTAAAAAATTGTCAGTGAGTATACGGAAACAGTCTTCCTTGATAGTAATTTGCATTTGTGGTATGAGTATCTGTGATATTTACTAACCGTATCAAAGCCAATTAAAATAAAAATGATTGTCTTTCTCAGCTATGTACAACATATATGATATGTTGTACAACATATATGATATGTAAACAAGTACATACCCTTTTGTTGCTCTTCCCATAGCTGAAGAGGAGATATATAATAAGCACCAAGGCAGCAGGTGGATTGCTAGGTTAACCTAGGCTTCTTGTGAGTATTCATTATTCATTCTTATGAAATTATTATGTAGGATTAGGCAATGCATTCTGCTACAAATAAACTGAAAACAGGCTATTTTTAAGAAATTATTCAGCTATAAATAGTAGTACCACGGTGGTGGTGCTGTGGTAGCGTTGTCGCCTCACAGTACAAAGTTGTCCTGTTCGATTCTCAGCTAGAGCGTCTTCTGTGTGGAAACATGCATGAATGGGCATACCTTCGTTGAAGGTTGTGCATCAGGGCTGGCAACTCGGCACATAAAAATCTACTGCCAATCATTAGCGGACCGGAGTTCCGCTGTGGCGACCCCTTACCGGGAAAAGTCAAAAGACACAACATTCAGCTATAAACAGTAATCAAAGTACAGAAATACTGTGGTACCAATAATCATTTCAGAACAATCCATACACTATCATATTGCAGAATATTTACTCAGTGTAAAATGTAGTACCGTTTCATTTCTTATACCTGCTTATTAGATGTAGTGATGCAACACCTAATCATGGGTGAATTTACTGTCTCCATTTTTCTGTGTTTTTTTCCGTCTCTCTTTATTTTAGTTATATTTTATTTCACATTTTGTATCTCTCTCTCTCTCTCTCTCTCTCTCTCTCTCTCTCTCTCTCTCTCTCTCTCTCTCCCTCTCTCTCTCTCATGTTCCCTTTTTCACAGGTCCAGAGATCCTAGGCGCAAACCAACCACATTCCTTGCAGGTCAAGAAACATTTAACATCAGCCTATGCCACCCAGGATGTGTTTACAGGGTCAGATTGATAGCATCAATCTTGTAGGCACCTTCACGCTGCACAACCTAGAAAGCCATGAAAGGCATGATTATCTGGACCTGGATGAGTGGGTAGTGGAGAGGCACTTTTGCCTATGCACAATCTTCCTTAGTAGGTAGAAGAATCATTGCCCTGTTGACTATGACCACCGAATGACTAGAGTCCACTAACCCCACATCATTGGAGTCTTTCACTGCATGACCATTGGGCAGTGGAAACATTTAAGGTCCTCCAGAACAAGGCAGGCATTGCTGGAACTCCTCTTCACCTCTCTCCTTCCCTAATCCTCTTTTCTACTCCCATGTCCCTTCCCCAACTTCCCTATCATATAAAAATATATATTTGCATAATAAGGAGGTCTATTTTGTGCCAAAAAAGTGCCCCTTCTCTCCCACCTCCCCCAGCATAAGCCTCTTGATGTCTTAATTCAATGAGACACTTGTTTTATGTCACCCTATTTTCTAGGTTTCCAAGCTTTTCCTTCCACACATTTCAAAGAACCAAACAGGGTATCCATATAAGGTCCCCTCTATAATCAAAGCATAACTATTTTATCTTTTTTTAAATTCATTCTGAATGGCTGTTCTCTCACTCACTCAGTCACTTGCCTTAACTCCTTACCACTACCTATTTCATGTGGGCTTGCAAAGTGTGCTCATCCACAATTTCCAAAAATATCCAAAATTAATGAAGACTTTAATTTAGTGGATTAATTCATACATAAACCAAGTAACAGTGGCTGACATCAAAAAGCAGTCTCAGAACCACACATCCAACACCACTAGTGCAGGATACAAACCAGATATAAAATCATGATCAAACAAATACAACATAAAAATAATTAAATTTATTAAATAAAACAGTTAAGCACTTTTGTTTCTTGAACTAGAACTTCATCAGAACTAGCCATCACAAAAAACACTTCCTTTTATACATTAAAATATTAAAATGACAGTTCAATATTGTAATAAAAAATTCATATAAACAGCAAATATTGTGTAACCCAAAAAATGAATGTCAACTAACATTAAAAACATAGTGCAGTATTCCAAAATATAAATTAATAATGCTACCTAGTATTATCATATTTAAATGGTATAACACCATAATTGTTATACCTACCAATAAAAAAAAAAAAAAAAAAAACAGATCAGCTATCCTCTAATGTCATAAATATAAAACTGAATATACCCGGTGTCTTTAACAAGAAATTTAAAAAAATGTATGTATTGTTGTAGAAATAAATGTAAGAATAACCAAGCGACTCATTACGCAAAACTATTCACTAATAGAAACTAAAATAAAAATCCATATATACAGTAGCAATTAAATCAACTAGAATTAATAATGATCAATCATAACTTTCAATTTAGCTGCCCTAAGTTTAAAACTGGAGGAAGGAATATTGTGTCATTTAATCCAGGAGGAGCTCATCACCTCTAACCTGAGATGACATAACTCCTTAAACTCAAGCCTCGTCTCCTACTCTCTGGCCCTGGGATTATTATTAACCTTATCTAGCATGCAAAATCTAAAACCTGTAAAATTATCACACAAAACAGAATGTTTGTACTATTGGTATTATGTAATCTAAGATCATACATATGCATATAAATTCTTTTGTGGAAGGCTAGTTTGGTCTTACCTATATAAAAACAGGGGCAATTTATACAACTTGCAATACATATATATATATATATATATATATATACCACCCCGTGGTCCTACAATTCCCTGTCATTAATTTAATTTTGCTGTTTTGCTCATGTAAATGATGATTGTATTTATTATTTATTCATTAGTAATACTAGTAATTCATTCATTAGTAATATTTGTAATTCAAGAACTCGTTTTCTTATTTAATAAACAAGGTCTTGAATTGTTAAATATTATAAGACACAAAGAGAAGGTTATTTTAGAATGTAAAGAAGAGGTTAACAAACTTAATGATTTCATGAAGCAAGATCTGTTGTTCAGTTTTTACGATATTTTTTATAATATTGGCGAGCAAGTTGTGAAAATTATCAGAAAAAAGAAAAAGTTAGATAGAGATGCTCATAAATACCATAATAACACAGCATATCCAATTCCAAAACATCAGCATAATATTGCTTGATAAGTAAGGCTGGATAAGGGGGGAATGTTGGTGAATCATGGCAATGATGGTGTGGGTAACAAGAACTACATCAATCAGAGTGATTTCATTCCTACTGATAATTTATCTGAGAGGAACACTCATCATGTTACACTCCAGATCCTTTAGCATACCCCCCAGGGAGATCCAAGAGTATAGCCACTCACACTTATGAGAGGGAGCGAGGTTATTGGCAACAAATACGGGACAAAGCATACCAAATTCCAACTACGACAGGAATCAAACTACAAGCAAGGGGAGGAAACCAAACTATTTTCCATAGAAAGTAATCACACAATTCTTTCTGAATATGATGACTTGGTTTTAACATACAATTAATTTAAAATATTTAATTATAGTATTTGGAAATTGACCCACCACATTTTAATATGAATTAATTTTTTTTAATTTTTTATCGTATTTACGATTAATGTAAGATCGATTCTCTTGGTAGGCCACCCCAATGTTAATGCTTTTTTTACCTCTGTAGTTAGGATAGGGTGGATGCCATTGTATCATTATTTGTTTATTAGATTTGGTTTAATGCTGTATACTATTTATATATGTAATGTTTACATGCAAGCATCTTTTAATATTTTAACATTTTTGGTAGTTGCACCTTATATTAATGCTTTTCATCTTGACTTGCCTGTTTAGGATCATTTGGCTGTAAAAATATTTTATTGGCTTAACTTGTATCATGTGACTTAATTATTTAATTGTTTGCATGGCTTTATACTGTTCTGAGGAAGTCCCAAGAGTTGGGATAAAAGTATACACAGAAGCTGAAGGTTTAAACTTGTATGAGCTAAGCATTTGTGATTCACTGACATTCAACATCTTTTTTAACAAAATTTGTTTTGGTACAGCATTCCCTCAGGAATATCCATTTTTTTCTGGGCTCCTATACAACTTCTTTGTTTTTAAGCTCTTGAAAAATGCATTTCTATGAAATGTTCTTTGTTGTGTTTCCTGTGACTTTCCCTGTGTTGTCTTATTAAAGGAATTAATTTGTCCCATGGGTCTGTAAAATTTTCTATTACTCTTTGAAAGTGGGGGGGGTTTCTCTTCACAAAATGATCTTACTATATCTGCTGAACATTATGGATGCCTGCTGTATAGTACTTCAAATGTGTGCAGTGTAGATGTATTTACTTTACAGGTATGAGCTACTTAAAGGAGACATAATTTATTTTTAGGAGTGCGGGTGTGTGTATGTGAGTGTTTAATGCCTTAGTTAAAGAGAACAGTTTTAGTGTTTTGCCCAAACTCAAACTCTGTTACCAAGCTATAGGAGGCAAGAGCCTTAATTCTCTACACCAGCTGCCAGATCTCCATAAGTGTTTTTCTTTTTTCCTTTAGTATATCAATAAAGATTATAGTCAATGTCAGTCAGTAGAATTTCACAGCTTTTATGTTTGATAATATACATACTGAAGCAAAACCTGTTATTTTGTTTTGTAAGTGATTCAGTGTAGTCTGCTTTTAACTCTGTCCACTTTTTCAGAACATCTCTGAATTTGCCTCACAATTATGTTCTGTCCTTGAGCAAGCCACTTAACCAGACAATGCTTTTGAGCAACTGGAAATTTGAGCTAGGCTCCTCAATGGTCCCCTGGACTACAAACCTAGTAACTGTGTACCAGAGTAGTTTTGGTGTAAAGGAAGGAAACAGATTGCAGTAAACAGGTGCATCATTACATTACCCATGTTCTTTGGATGTGATTTGTTGTTTCTTTAATGTTGACAGTCAGTTTATTATTTAGCTGCAAATAAATTGGACAGCATGAAGTCTGAGTTTAATGTTAATATTTTAACTATGACTACATTTTTAAATTTAGCTTGCTTTTTGAAGGCACACAGGTGTGAAATGTATTGTGTTTGGCCTACAACAGTTTGTCTAAAACCTAGTGTAGATGAGTAAGGTTATGAGCTACTAAAGATCAGCTTCCTACAGTAAAGCATGAGAAACAATGCACTTGTTCCATTCAGGCCAATAAAGTCAAACGCCACTAGCTCTGGACCCCCTTAGTTGGATATTTTGCAGGCTCTTTAATCTTTTTGGCCATCAGCTGGGTTTATAGACCCTGTGTTTCTGAAGTATAGCCAAACTATTCACTTATATTGTGCTGATGAGGTCAATAAAAAATCCAAAACATGTATGTCCACAGCTAGTGGTGTTTGGCTTTACTGGCCTGAATGTAACCACAAACACTTAAAAAGTAAAGTCATGGGCATTCGGAACCCAAGTAGAGAAATAGTTGATGTCCTTAAAAAAATACTTTTCCAACCGATTGGCAAACCACAAAAACAACCCAAAACAATTTTGGAAATACATTTCAAACCTGCTTACCCCAGGCTCTAAACAAACTCCATCACCACACCGTGACAAAAGTCCCTCAGAGATAGCCAACCGGTTTAACTCTCATTTTATAGATAGCATAAGCAAACTGTTAACAAATCCCACTGCTGCAACTACCTTAAGTCCCTATCTCTGATCCTTCTCCACCCTTATTTCTTGACTCCTGCACAAACAAAAACAACCTTCACCTCCTCAACTAACTAGTATGACATCTTCTATCCCTTTTCTCTTAAACCTGCCCCTACCTCTCTTATTCAAAAACTACTTCAAAAACTAAACCATGTTCCCTCTCATCTGACAACCTCATCCCTAAATACTTAAAACTTGCTGCAGAAGCTATAGCATATCTTTTTAGCATCCTTATAAATCACTCCATAGCAAAGTCCAATGTCTCTAATCTCTGCAAAAAATCTATCATCACCCCTTTACATAAAGGGGGCAACTCCAATGAACTATCCAATTATCAACCAATCTTCATCCTCTCTCCTCTTTCCAAACTCCAGGAAAAATGCATACATAGGCAACTGTTTCACCACCAAAGAAACAAATTCCCCCTACCCAACATGGTTTTCACCCATCACACAGCAACAACACTGCCCTAATCTCCTTCATGAACACTGTGGCCAAATCCATTGAATCTGGTGATATTACCTTTGTCTTACTTATCAAAGACATTTGATACAGTGTCCCACAACAAACGTCTTCATTAGCTATCCATTGTAGACTGCACCCCACCATCCCTCCAATGGTTTGCAAGCTACCTATCCAATTACCAACAAGCCATTAAATGGCAAAATAAACTATCCCAGTATCAAACCAAAACAACTGGTGTACCACAAGGGTCCATATTTGGACCCTTACTTTTCAATGTTTTCACCAACAACCTTCACACCTCATCACCCCTTAGCTCCATTATCCAATATGCAAATGAATCTACCATAATTTCCTCCTCTAATAACATACAACATCTCCAGAAACTGACCCAAACCACCTTCACCTCAACAGCGACATGGCTTAGAGAAGC
This sequence comes from Protopterus annectens, assembly GCF_019279795.1. Classification (NCBI taxonomy): domain Eukaryota; kingdom Metazoa; phylum Chordata; order Ceratodontiformes; family Protopteridae; genus Protopterus; species Protopterus annectens. The sequence continues at coordinate 601,762,101 of NC_056739.1, read as the reverse complement.
CCACCTACTCATAAATCCTAAAAAAACAAAACTCTTGCTTTTCTCAGCAAAACCAGTCTTACTTGAGTTTAAAATGTTCTCTCAGGATAACACAGACATTGAAACAGTTCTCACAGCTAAGCTACCATAGACAACAAACTAACTTTCAAACACCACATCTGCAACAGCATTAAAAAACACACATCGAACAAGGAACACTCTACAGACAAAAAAACTTTCTTGGATAACCACCAGAAAAACCTTCACCACCACCAACGTGCTTCCCTCTCTCTTATATGCAGCCCCCTTATACACCAATTTACAATCCTCTCTTAAAAACAAGCTCCAATCCTGCTACCATAAAATTGCCAAATTTACCACAGGCTACTCCTACCATTCCCATCACTGTCTAGCTCTGAAAGAACTAAACTAGCACAAACTCACACACCACCTAAACCTAGTTCAGCTGTCTTCTGCACACAAAATGATATATACACCTGATATTTGCCCAGTCCTCAAATCTAGTTGCCCAGTCCTCAAAACTATCCTAAATCCCTACATCCCTACCAGAGCCCTCCACTCTGAAAACAAACAACTCCTAACGGTCTACATTCCAAACAAAAGAACTGGACAGTGCCTATACTCTCATGCTACTGTCAAGCTCTGGAACTATCTGCCGTCTACATTCCAAACAAAAGAGTTGGACAGTGCCTATACTCTCATGCTACCGTCAAGCTCTGGAACTATCTGCCATCTACATTCCAAACAAAAGAGCTGGACAGCGCCTATACTCTTATGCTACCGTCAAGCTCTGGAACTATCTACTGTCTACATTCCAAACTAAAGAGCTGGACAGTGCTTATACTCTCATGCTACCATCAAGCTCTGGAACTATCTACTGTCTACATTCCAAACAAAAGAGCTGGACAGTGCCTATGCTCTCATGCTACCATCAAGCTCTGGAACTATCTGCTGTCTACATTCCAAACAAAAGAGCTGGACAGTGCCTATACTCTCATGCTACTGCCAAGCTCTAGAACTCCGCCAACAGACATTATTACCATTGAGTACTTTAACAACTTCAAACACACCCTAAAAAAAGCATTTTCTTTGCAATCAGACCTGCCCCCTCCTCTTTCCCTAACAGGTGAACTCCATTCACTCTGTAGGGCCTTTCTACATCTGGAGATCCCTAGACCGTGAATTTCATCCACTAACCATTACCATATCAAACTAAGAAACTTTATGTATGTCTACATCCTTAATTATTCCCATCCTACTCCACAATTCTTCTCAACATAAGCTTGCTTTTAATATTCTTACCCTGTGCTTGACACTCACTCTTTACCTTAATCCTGCCTGATTAAAAAAATGTAATCTTCCACATTACTTTTATTTAGTATTTCCTATCTAACACTTGTTTTATTATTGTATCTACCTCTCTGTACTTGCTTAGTATTCATTACTTATTAATGTGTGCCTTAATACTTGCTATTGTCTTGTGCGTGTAAAATGTCTTAAATTTCATGTATCATTTGGAGCTTTTCAACCCGGGCCTCCACTGAAAATGGGTTCCTGGCCCAGTCAGACTTTCCTGGTAAACAAATGCTAAATAAATAAATACGTTTGCATATATCCCATAGCCCTCCACTACAGGAGGTTTAAGATATCACTCAGTGAAAACTCTAGCTTGGCTGGGTTTTTCTTGTAGTTTTTACTGAATGGTTTGCCTGTGTGTCTTTTTTACCCTTTGGTTTGCTTGTTCTATTATAAGGAATTTTGAGGTAAATTAAATGACAATTTTCTGTTCTCCAGTCTTAATTACCTGTCAGTTTATCACGTCTGACATTTGTGTAGCAGGTTAATAATAAACCATTGTTCAGAAAGACCTATCTTTATTAGAAAAACATACTTCTGACAATTAAATAAAAAAGGATGTAACAAAGATCTAAAAAAGGAGCTAGAAAGCAGTACCACAGATTAAACAAGAGTGGGAGACAGAAAGAGTTGTAGAACAACTGCTGGTCTCAGATATCTTTGGGATGGCAGAAGTCATGGGTTTTGCTGGAGAATGAGAGAATCTCACAGTGGAATACAAGTACAAGAGATGGTAGTATACTTGTTGGTAAGAAGGGAAAGGATAGCATAGAAATGGAGTTATGGTGAAAACATAAAGCCAGCAGATGGGTAGGGTGATAAAAGGTAAGAGGGAAAACTGCAGAAGACATGAGCACATGGGCAGCGCTTGCCAGAAGAGTGCAGACAAGTGGATGTTAGAGTAAGATGAAAAAGTGGGAGCTGAAGACCTCAAAATGAAAGACAAGTAGAATGAAGACAGGGTAAAAGGACAGGTACAGAGAGTTGAGGGAAATAAGGAGAGAGTGTGAGAGAAGGTCATACAGGAGCCAACACCAATAATGTATCAGGAGGGTGATTTGCAAGAAAAGCCCATCACTCAGGTAATATAGGCAAAGGCAAATTAAAAGAAAAGCGGAGCGCCATATAAGGAGAGCACAGGAAGATGGAGAAGGAATTAGATGCAGCACAGGAAGGGAAGCAATAGCACAAACAGTGACAAAGGATAAGCAGTAGAAGTGGATTGGGAAAGATAAGCAGGAAAAATTATGATATGAGGCTGGAAGTGACAGAGAGCTATTGTGGGAACAGTGGAGGGGATTAAAATAAAGTAAACAAGGAAGGAGACACCAAATTATCTTTTAAATTATAGTTTACTGTTAACATAACGTATGCTCAGTTACAAAACAGATACAGATGTGTTCAAGTTGTAGAAGAGCTTCAAGATCAAAGAATTTATCCTGAAGACTTCTGGCAATGAACACAATAACTTTGATGTGGCACAGATGGAAATTCACTACAAATATATCTGTTATGCTGGAATGTCTATATGGTGGACTCTGCCTTAAAAAACACTATAGAGGCAGCAAGCATTTTGTTAAATATGCAGGAGGAATCTATGGATTGAAAGGTGCAGGCCATCCTTTGCTTTGATCATCAAAGCCCAAACTGATACATACTAGAGCCATCTAAAATGACACCACCCACTTAGCCAATTGTTAAATCCAATTATCTTCTCTTGGCATCTGGGAGAGGGTAGGATTTCACTGAAGGCCAGATTCTTACCTGCATTTGATGTATATCCTTCTGGATTGAGCACCTCAGGTCATTCACACCAAAATCAGCCACCAACATCTCATAATCTTATTTGTCCTGTTTAAGGGGCTGTAACTTATAACAGTACAGATCCTGGCACCAGAAGTGCAGCTGTCACCCTATCTTTGTCCGTGCTAGTGAATATAGACTCACTCTACCTGATGATGGTGTCACCAATTACTACTACATTTCTACATGGATAAACAGACTTAGTGGTTGGCAGTCCACATCATGGTGAATAACTCATGTGAGCATGGTCAACATCCTTCAGAAAATTCATGTTAATGCAAAACCTATTATTCTATCAACTTTCTACATTTGTAAGAGCAATATTTAAAATCTGTCCCTATTTGTCCCCCTGTCATTTTAGGCTTTGTCCAGATTTTTTGGTCTAAGAGGTTGAGAGGTATGATGGTCAAGTTGTGTAGTGGATTGCTGCCAAGACTCTCTAGTCCTAATTCTTTGAAGCTTAGAGAGGCATTTTTTACAACCTCAGTTTATATTTTATTTAGTGTAACTCTGCAGAAGTATAGATGAGTTTATTTGTTGCCATCTGTGTTTGTAAGAGAGTGGCCTTCAGTTAATGCACCTGACTACACCTCGCGCTAACTATACCATGTTGGTTCAGTAGTAGTTAGATGTTACAGAATACTAGGAAGTACTTACTGTCTCAGAATCCCAAGAGCAACGGGGCATGCAACAGAAGGACTAGAGGGAGAGTGGCTTTCCATTTTTGCCAGGTGGGTCAAATTACCAAGGGCAAGAATGATATATACTGAGCCAGTTTAATCAGTAAGTAGCAAAGCTGTCTAAGGCAAACAAAAAGTGTTGTGGAACAGATACACTAGGTAAGGGGAAAACGCCTTAACACTGATACAAGAGCTACTTGAAGCTACAGAGGAAAATTATATAATACAGTATAATGTGTAAGTAGTGCACAGCTCTAGTTTGGTACAGTACACAATTACAGAAGTTAATAGAAATAGACAAATTCAGTAAAATAACATTTGTATGAGGGCTGAGGAAAAGGTATAAATTACAGAGTGTGTCATCCTTCGGATGAGTGTTAAACCAGGGCTCCATCTGCCTGAGTTGGTAATAGCTCAG